>NW_028280855.1:0-300000 GCF_059751285.1 Brachycentrus maculatus
TATTTATTATAATTATATATATATATATATATATATAATTATATATAAATATTATATATATATATATATATATATATATATATATATATATATATATATATATATATATATATATATATATATATATTATATATATATATATATATATATATATATATATATATATATATATATATATATATATTATATATATATATATATATATATATATATATATATATATATATATATATATATATATATATATATATATATATATATATATATATATATATATATATATATATATATATATATATATATATATATATATATATATATATATATATATATATATATATATATATATATATATATATATATATATATATATATATATATATATATATATATATATATATTATATATATATATATATATATATATATATATATATATATATATATATATATATATATATATATATATATATATATATATATATATATATATATATATATATATATATATATATATATATATATATATATATATATTATATTATTTATATATATTATATATATTTATTATATATATATTATATAATATATATATATATATATATATATATATATTATATATATATATATATATATATATATATATATATATATATATGTATATATATACTCACCTGTGCATGATCCACTTCCTTGAACGTATGTGTGTATCATATATAATGTATGTGCTCTTATGTAAGCAGAAACATCTCACATCTGGTGCTGGTATTTTGTTTGAAGTGAGTCACTCGCGTGTGTAAGGTTATTCGGTCCAATAATTATTGCTTGAACGCTAAGTAAATTTACAACACAGGGAAAACCTGTCTCCCCTATAAGGCCTATCATATGGGGGTAGACAGGTTTTCCCTTGAGGCGCTCTTACCTATCCTGCTAATTTCAATGTCTATATATTTGTCAGGAACACGTTCTTTGCTGATGAGAAATATGTTGTTGTCTAGTATACGGTAACGTAACGTAACGTTTTTTTTAAATTTTATTTATTCAATTGTTTACATTTATTTAAAAGAACAATTTTAAACATAATTTTGCAGAGATCCAACAAGCCACCTTATGTGTCTTGTATATGGAGTTCTTTTTACATACATTTTTTATTGTTTTCATCCATTTTAACCACAATGAGTGGTTAAACAAATGAGTGAAAAAATATAAACTTTTTTACAATTTTCATAGAATTAACTCTTGATCATTTACTTATTTCTTTATTTTTCGTTTGTTCCATATTTTATTTTGACCTCTAACCTCCGTCCTCTGCCCACGACAAGTGTCACACAAAACTTATAAGTCTCATGTCTGCCAATTTTTGTTCCTCCGTGTCACTTTTTGATCCTATACGCTAAACATGTGGTTTGCCATCCAGGCAGACCTCAGTTTAAGAAGTAGATGGCCTACTTGGTATCTGCCGAACGTCCCCTATCAACTGATCTACTAAAATTATCACAAACTTTAAGTGACTCAATGCTAGCAAGGACCTTGAGCAACTGGCGGGACAGAATTGTATCCCGGTCTTTTATTATTTAAACAACATAACGGTACATAGTGGCGACATATCGCTCACTCCTTTCAAGAACGTCATAAATCAAAAATCGAACATTTTCTGTTGTGCATGTCTTAGGAATGCCCAGAAAATGTACTATATCCCAGCAAAAGCTGCATATTTTCAACATAATATTTACCCGCTACAGGGCAGAAAGTGTTGTATTTGCATTTTGAAGAAAAGGTATGTTTTAATAATTTTTTTAAATATACTAAATATTTTTCAAATGGAGAAAATCTTCGGGTTTTACCTAAAAAGATCTGTTGCACAGTAAAAAGTTCAATAAGTGGCTTGATATTTATTTTTTATACGTTGTATTATATTTTTAAACTTTAAAAACGTTCTCCTGAAAAATCAAGTGTTTTGATTTATGACGTTCTTGAAAGGAGTGGGCGATATAGTCGCCAACCAATTTACTGGGGAATTTACCATGTCGACATACTGTCGCCATTCGAGGGCTAGACTATGGCTCGTCGTAAGCCCTGTAAAAACCCAAGCATTCGTATTTTTCTTCACCAATATTGAGATGTCACAATTCATTAACGATTTTTTTTAAACTCTATTTTTTCCATGTCATCTCTAAAAATGTACTAGCATATGAACATGTTTGTTAATCTTAATTTAGGCAGGAAAGGGTTAATAGGTGTCGTAAGTGGAAACTGTGATTTCCCGACGAAATGCCTCCCTAAAGTATACATATTAATTTGTAAATTAGAAGTCTACGGTGTATTGTAAAAGCTCCTGTAGTTTCGTTCTGTTTTAGGATATGTAAGAATTATATATAGGGTGATGCCTCGAATAACGTACTTATTCGTTTCAAGAACAAGTTTGCTGTGCATAAAATTCGTTGTATGAAACATGTTTTGTTTTAAGATTTGTATGATATATATAGAGATGCCTCGCATAACATACTTAATGCAATTCACATTATTGAAACTAACCACTCATTTAACTCACATACACTTAAAAAATTTAATTATATTTTACATTAATTGATCTGGCAGTCACTTTGTGGTAAAATTTATCCATTTTTTATTTATGTTTTACTTAGTGAATACCACTATTTCTAAAAATCTTCTGTGACACGTGTTTCGATGCTTTCCTCGACATTTTCAAAGACCGTATTATTAACAACATTTTGAGTGTGTCCAAATACTTGTTCACAAATCTGGATTATCTCCAATGAAAGAAGTTATTTTTCACATAATTTTATGACATCTTATCAAAGATGAAGAAGAATATGGAAGTCTGGGCATTTACGGGGTTGACGACCGTCATAGGCTGGTTTAAGTGATCACTTTATACACGTGTAACATTCACCGATTCTACTCATTATTGACAATCACACTGTTACACTGACTACAATACAAACCGTTGTATGAAGCGAGGTTCGTTGTGTGAGTCACGTAATGGATAAACAGAAAATTCGTTGGATGCAGCGTTCGTTGACCGAGGCATCACTCTATATACTTACATATTAAACTTGACATGTATATTGTAGGAACCATTAAAATGTTTGCTTATTACGATGCGCGTACAAACGCTCAGCGCCGGATTAGGTCAATTTGGGCCGAAAGTCTGAATGCAAAAAGGCCCGAATTAGAAATCAAAATTACTGCTTGTTTTAACTCTGAGAATAATTAAAAGAAATTTTCTCTTTTTTCCTCCCATGTTCGCTTTCCAGGTGGAGCATATGGCCACCGCAAGACGTCTTCAAGCCACCCTCAAGCGATTCCTCCCAGGTCAGTCCGGCATCAGACATGAGGGGTTAATTATTTCAAGCTGCATTTTTAGGACGAGTCAAATATGATTTTTTTCTCTTTTTAAGAACTTAAAAGACTGTAATAATGATTATATAAGTTTATATGTATATTAATACTTGTTTTAGAGAACAAATTAATTTAAATTTAATTTGTACTCCAATTGTCACAGGATGTTCTTTAAAAAAATAAATTTAAATGCAAACTGACGAGTAAGAACAATGCTTTTGTTTCGGCCAAATTCTGTGTATTTTACAGAATAATTTATGTATTAAAATAGTATTAATAAATGTACGCGAGAAGAACAAAGAGACGCAGTATATCGACTTATATTTTGTTTATAATATTGTCCCCACCACGTGTAGCTCCTTTAAAATCGTATATAAGGGGTGGCGGACAAAATTTTGTGTGCTCAGATTAAATAATATTCGAAACGTGTATACGCCGCGCTCGCTCTGTTTTTATATTGGTGTCGCTTTGTTCTTCTCGCCCCCTGTGTTTTGTAATTTTCGATATATTTGTGACCCTATGTTCTTATAACTTTGTGATTTTTTAATAAATAAAAGATTATCTGCATTTGCGCGTTTCCGTCTTCCCAATGAAAAGTGTTCCAGTACCGTTAGCAGTAACAGCTTTTATAAATAAACCTTAGGGTATAAAAAAATATGAATCAAGCTGACGATTTGTGAAAATTAAGACATCAAATGCTTATACCTTTGGCTACCTTACGTATTTCTTTCTATGATCCTGTTCAAAGGATACAAAAGATACGACCAGTACAACCTCTTATATTTCTCTCAGTCAGGACACTTTGAAGCTATTTCCGAGTATACTTCATACTTTTGTAATTTATTAATGAACAGTCACAAGTGCCCATTCACCTTCAACCTTATGGCTTCACTTTGAAACAGGACCGTTGCGATATTTATTTACAAGTATATTAAACTTATATTTTCATGAGATATAAATATTGTAGAACTCCAATTGTGGAGGTCCTCGTCAAAAAGCTACATTCTAATTTTGCAGAAAAAATCCTTTACTATCCAAAAATTATACAAAAATTCCTGTTCTGTTAACTGTATGTATTCTATCGAAATCTCAATTGAAGTTGCGACAAAACGTGACCAATTATTAAACTAATATTAAATCATTTATTGTACCTGCAGACAGTTGGTAGAATTCTATATTGAATTGGTGGGTAATATATCCTAAATTAAACACAATTATTGGCTTGGATTCTACTTTTATTTACGTATATCGCTCACTCCTTTCAAGAACGTCATAAATCATAAATCATAAATCAAAAAACTTGATTTTTCAGGAGAACATTTTTAAAGTTTTAAAATATAATACAATTTATTAAAAATAAATATCAAGCCACATATTGAACTTTTTACTGTGTAACAGATCTTTTCAGGTAAAACCTGAAGGTTTTTTCTCCATTTGAAAAATATTAAGTATATTTTAAAAAATAATTAAACAATACCTTTTCTTCAAAATGCAAAAACAACACTTTCTGCCCTGTAGCGGGTAAATATTAAGTTAAAAATTTGCTTCTTTTGCTAGTAAATAGTACATTTTCTTAGCATTCCGAAAACATGCACAACTGAAAATTGACGATTTTTGATTTATGACATTCTTGAAAGGAGTGAGTGATATATGAGATAATATCTGACGCGTTTCCTCTTATTAAGACATTATCAAACACTGACTAAAAATATTTATAAAATGGTCCTTATATACTAACAATAATTGCTATTAATAGGTCTAGGGGTATGGTATATAATGGTGGGTATTTCAATGGGTAATGTGGATTTCTGAATTATTTCTGATTTCTGAAAATTACCCACTAAAATACCCATCATTATATGTACTCCTACATTTTTTCCTAAGGACATTTTATACATTTTTTTAGTCAGTGTTTGATAATGTCCTTAGAAGAGGAAACGCGTCACATATTATGAAATATATGTAAATAAAAGTGGAATTCAATCCAAAAACCGTGTTTAATTTAGGATATATTACTCAACAATTCAATGTGAAATCGCACTAAAACGTTACAATTTTATAAGCTGAAATTCCTGATTTAAATCATATATAATAGAAATGTAACATTTTTGTGAGGACCTCCACAGTTGTGCGAATCAATTGGGACCGAATCCTATTTGGAAAATCAGAAATTAGGATAGTTGGTTTTTTTTTTCCGAAAAAAGGTCTCTTTTAATCAATTACTAGGATTTTAATTAATTAAATGAATGAATGGTAGTCTACCATGCGGTTTGTTCGATATTAAAATAATTTTTAGAAATGGGGTTTGTTCAATATTATTTATATATTAATTAATAATAAAACCCTTATCCGCACCCCAATGGTGCATAGGGCACTGCGTCATATAAACGCAGTGTTATCTTGATGGTTTACACATGAAGGAAAGGTGATCAGCCCTCCGTTTCAGGTACCCAGTCCAGGGTAATATTGAATAAATATGACAGTGAAAAAATCACATATATTTATTTTACCCCCCTTGGGAATCGAACCCGGGATCTCCAGAACGGTAGCCGAGCGTGCTGACCATTACACTACGGAGGCGGACATTTATATATTTATATATTAACATAATTATAAAGAACGTAAAATTAACCCTTATCACTGAGATGCGCCGCTTCAGCGCCACATAAAATATTAATTCCACTCGTTAGGCGCCCCATCGGCGCCATGAACAATAGCCATACAGACTTCGTAAATGCCCAGACTTCCATATTCTTCATCACCTTTGATAAGATGTCAAAAAATAATGGCCATACATTATATTGTTTACAAAATCCAAAGAAAAACGGACAGGTTTCTTCAGGTTTACTAGTTTTTTTCATATTTTCGCTAAAAGAATCCTCGAGTTTCTGGAGACTTATACGATTTTTTTCTCGAATGATAAGGGTTGAGTAAAACATAGTAAAATTTTACATAACAAGGTTTTAAAATAGGTGAAAACCATAGCTATGATAAGAATATTTATTTATTGTTTCGGCATTTAATTTGTGGTAAGACACGATGATATTATTTAAATAAAACACATATTTTTTTTTAACTCTCGAGTTTATTTTATGACAACTAGTTTCGGAAGCCAAGCTTCCATCTTCAGGTCTAAATGTAAACTAAAACATAATAAATAATTAATAAGAATAATAATAATAAAGCCCTTATCCGCACCCCAATGGTGCATAGGGCACTGCTTCATATAAACGCAGTGTTATCTCGATCGATTAAACATGAAGGAAAGGTGATCAGCCCTCCACTTCAGGTACCAGTGCAGGGTAATATTGAATAAATATTAGAGTGAAAAAATCACTTATATTTATTAAACCCCCCTGGGAATCGAACCCGGGACCTCCAGAACGGTAGGCGAGCATGCTGACCATTACACTACGGAGACGGACGTATACCTACTTATAAATAAATACTTATACTTATAACAACTCTATATTTGTAACTTGAATTTTTACTTGTTAAAGCACTCTGGGCGTTTGTGTGAATAAATAAATAAATAATAAATGAAGATCATAATTTTGTCCCCAAATATATATAAAATTTGGACACCACCTGCATTGGCACCATATTCCCCATAAAATCTGATAATACACAGCTTCAGTTCGCCGTTTTCGATCCTCGGAGATTGTACTTTATTAGGACCTAATAAATATACCATTTTCATTATCCGAACGCCTTTACGAGCCGCTCTCGGAACAGCGGTCTCTAGAAGGGCCGCTCCAAATATAGGCTCGTTTGTAAGTCTGACGTCCTGCTGAGCGGTGAATATTGTATAGGCATCCGGGCGGCCCTTTTCGGGGCCTTTGCCAGGAAACCTTTGAAGTCTCCTGGTATTTTATAAGAGAATTATGCAGATTATCTCGTGATAAACATTATGTATTAAATTTGGCAATATCAAGAAGTGTAATCCTCAAAAGGAATAAGAAGTTTTACACTGAAAAATTGTAAAAAAAATAATATTAGGTACTCGAAAGTGTGTTCCACATAACTTATTTTTATTCCTTAAATTTTAAACCCTATAATGTTTTAAACATGTCTCAATTTGCCATGAAAGGTATATCGTTCCTCATTTTATACGAAAGGAGAAAATAATAATAATATAATAATAAAACCCTTATCCGCACCCTAATGGTGCATAGGGCGCTGTGTCATATAAACGCAGTGTTATCTTGATCGTTTATACACGAAGGAAAGGTGATCAGCCCTCCGCTTCAGGTACCAGTCAGGTAAGTGATTTTTTTTCACTGTAATATTTATTCAAAGGAGAAAATACGAAGTTAATATTTATAATCACAACATTAGTTCGCCCGCCTCCGTACTGTAATGGTCAGTACGCTCGGCTACCGTTCTGGAGGTCCCGGGCTCGATTTCCAGGGGGGTCAAATAAATTTAAGTGATTTTTTCACTGTAATATTTATTTAATATTACCCTGGACTGGTGGAAATTTGGTGACGGTGATTTGTATTTATCAGATATGTGGATACTTATAACCAAATAAGTATGTACAAAACTCCGGCGAATATGCAATTTGTGAACATCTGGCTCTGCATATTGCCTATCAACAAGCGCACTCCAACGACATCGGATAAGTAAATCCTTTTTTTATTAAAATAACAACAAAAAATAGTTCACATTCTAGATAGCATAACTCTGATACTACCAACGTGTAATCAGTCAACGTCACTAACAAGTAAAGATCTTTTTTTTAATTAAGCGTAAAATGGCCAAATAATTGTCCACATAACTCCTGCGTTATATGCAATTTGTCAACAGCTTGCTCTGCATATTGCCTACAGCTAGGCGCAATTTCATAAGGCTTCGTTTGTAGCATTAACAAACAAATTCATCATTCTCTCTTATTTTCAATAGTACAAGACTAGTTTTAGTATCTTGTTTATATGATTGTTATCTTTTCAAAGTGTTAAATGGCCAAATACATGAGCACACAACTCCTGCGCGGTATGCAATTTGTCAACAGCTTGCTCTGCATATTGCCTACAACTAGGCGCAATTTCATAAAGCTTGGTTTGTAGCATTAATAAACAAAATGTCATCATTCTCTCTTATTTTTAATAGCACAAGTCTAGTTTTAGTATCTTGTTTATATGATTGTTATCTTTTTAAAGTGTTAAATGGCCAAATACGTGTGCACATAACTCCTGCGAGGTATGCAATTTGTCAACAGCTTGTTCTGCATATTGCCTATAACTAGGCGCAATTTCAAAAGGCTTCGTTTGTAGCATTAACAAACAAAATTTTATCATTCTCTCTTATTTGTAATAGTACAAGTCTAGGTTTAGTATATTTTTTACATGATTATTATCATTTTAATTAAGTGTACAATGCAATGGTCAAAGACGTGTGCACACAACTCCTGCGCGGTATGCAATTTGTCAACAGCTTGCTCTGCATATTGCCTACAACTAGGCGCAATTTCATAAAGCTTGGTTTGTAGCATTAATAAACAAAATGTCATCATTCTCTCTTATTTTTAATAGCACAAGTCTAGTTTTAGTATCTTGTTTATATGATTGTTATCTTTTTAAAGTGTTAAATGGCCAAATACGTGTGCACATAACTCCTGCGCGGTATGCAATTTGTCAACAGTTTGCTCTGCATATTGCCTACAACTAGGCGCAATTTCATGAGGCTTCGTTTGTAGCATTAACAAACAAAATTTCATCATTCTCTCTTATTTTTAATAGTACAAGTCTAGTTTTAGTACCTTGTTTATATGATTATTATCATTTCAATTAAAAGTACAATGTCCAAATACGTGTGCACATAACTCCGGCGTAGTATGCAATTTGTCAACAGCTTGCTCTGCATATTGCCTACAACTAGGCGCAATTTCATAAGGCTTCGTTTGTAGCATTAACAAACAAATTCATCATTCTCTCTTATTTTCAATAGTACAAGACTAGTTTTAGTATCTTGTTTATATGATTGTTATCTTTTCAAAGTGTTAAATGGCCAAATACATGAGCACACAACTCCTGCGCGGTATGCAATTTGTCAACAGCTTGCTCTGCATATTGCCTACAACTAGGCGCAATTTCATAAAGCTTGGTTTGTAGCATTAATAAACAAAATGTCATCATTCTCTCTTATTTTTAATAGCACAAGTCTAGTTTTAGTATCTTGTTTATATGATTGTTATCTTTTTAAAGTGTTAAATGGCCAAATACGTGTGCACATAACTCCTGCGAGGTATGCAATTTGTCAACAGCTTGTTCTGCATATTGCCTATAACTAGGCGCAATTTCAAAAGGCTTCGTTTGTAGCATTAACAAACAAAATTTTATCATTCTCTCTTATTTGTAATAGTACAAGTCTAGGTTTAGTATATTTTTTACATGATTATTATCATTTTAATTAAGTGTACAATGCAATGGTCAAAGACGTGTGCACACAACTCCTGCGCGGTATGCAATTTGTCAACAGCTTGCTCTGCATATTGCCTACAACTAGGCGCAATTTCATAAAGCTTGGTTTGTAGCATTAATAAACAAAATGTCATCATTCTCTCTTATTTTTAATAGCACAAGTCTAGTTTTAGTATCTTGTTTATATGATTGTTATCTTTTTAAAGTGTTAAATGGCCAAATACGTGTGCACATAACTCCTGCGCGGTATGCAATTTGTCAACAGTTTGCTCTGCATATTGCCTACAACTAGGCGCAATTTCATGAGGCTTCGTTTGTAGCATTAACAAACAAAATTTCATCATTCTCTCTTATTTTTAATAGTACAAGTCTAGTTTTAGTACCTTGTTTATATGATTATTATCATTTCAATTAAAAGTACAATGTCCAAATACGTGTGCACATAACTCCGGCGTAGTATGCAATTTGTCAACAGCTTGCTCTGCATATTGCCTACAACTAGGCGCAATTTCATAAGGCTTCGTTTGTAGCATTAACAAACAAAATTTTATCATTCTCTCTTATTTTTAATAGTACAAGTCTAGTTTTAGTATCTTGTTTATATGTTCGGAGTGAGAGAGAAAAATTAGAAGATGATCAAAGAAAACGATTAGAAGATAATCAAAGAAGACGTGGAAATCTAAGAACTAGTGATAAAATTAAAGATAAAAGTCCATGTAAGATTTGTGAAAATTTAAATAAGGGAACTCGATATCACTCTGAAGCAACGTGCTGGTTTAAAACAAAGGAGGATGATAAGATTAATAATAAAAATGAAGATTTACAAATTACACAGAAACAGTGCTTGAAGAATGAAAATAAAAATAATGTGGAAAAAATTTCTACAAAATATAAAATAAAACATACTCCAGAAAAGAAGAATTTCGAAGCAGATTGTATGAGCAGGAATCCAGTATTAGAATCGAAGGAAAATGCAAATGAACAATTAAAAGTTGTAAATTTGGTTAAATTAGAAGATATTTTAAAAGATCAGAATAAAAATGAAGACATACAAATAACACAGAAACAGTGCTTGAAAAATGAAAATAAAAATAAAGTAGAAAAAACTTCTACGAAAGATAAAATGAAATATACTCCAGGAAAGAAGAATTTAGAAGTAGATTGTCTAAGCAGGAATCCAGTATTAAAATCGAATGAAAATGCAGATGAACAATTAAAAGTTGTAAATTTGGTTAAATTAGAAGATATTTTAAGAGATCAGAATAAAAATGAAGGAATTCAAAAGAAAAAACAAATGGATTGAAAAAAACTGTGTCTACTTTAAAAGGGTCAAGAAGAAAAAAAAAAAAAAAAAATTCAAAAAAAAAAGAAAGAAAAAAAAGAACGGAAAAAAGAAAAAAAAAAAAGAAAGAAAGAAAAAAAAACAAGAAAGAAAAAAAAGAAAAAAAAAAGAAGGAAAAAAGAAAGAAAAAAAAAAAAAAAAAAAAACTTTATCATATCACTAAACTTATACCAGTCCCTTCACTACAAGAAGATGATCCGGAGGACGAGTGAAAATTTTACTATGAATTTTCATCCCCAAGGGGGGAGATGTAATAAAATAACTAGGTACCTACCTATACATTTTATTAAGTACTTACAAATAGTACCTACATAAAACAGTTCTACCACCAGATGTCGCATGCGTCGCTCAGAATAAAACAAAAGACTTCCGATAATATTATTAACTGTCAGAATCAAATAGATAGATAGATAGATAGAAAAAATATTATAAAGATAAATTAAGAATAAACTTTAATAACAAAGCAACACATTGTTTATTTTATTATTATACACCCACTTTACATATTATTTACACCCAATTTATAAAGAAAAATATTACCACGTTATAAAACGACAATTTTGTTAATTGGAAATGGATTATGAAACATTAGATGTATGTAAAATGTATAAAACAATTACTACAATATTATCATTAGCTTATTTTAACATAAAGATTCTGATATTTGACTAATACTATTAATATACTATTGATGCGAGTGTGTTATGTAAAAAATTGGTAACTTAATCAAACAGTTAAATTATTAAAAGCAGTCAAATTATTGTGATTGATTTATTTACCCTGTTCTGAAGATTCGGAAATACATATTCTTTAAAAATTAATTTAGAAAAATTCAAAACTTTGATGCCTATTTTTTAAAACATGTTTGCAGGTAGGATAGTAAGTCAAAATGAAGGTATGAGTATAGTATGAAAAATGTAATAGTTTGTCCTCCTCCGTAGTGTAATGGTTAGCATGTGCTACCGCACTGGAGGTCCCGGGTTCGATTCCCAGGGGGGAGTAAAAATATTAGTGATTTAACACTCCTATATTTATTTAATGTCCCTGGACTGGTCCCTGAAGCGCAAGAATGATCACCTTGCCTTCATGTAAGTAACGATCAAGATAACACTGCGTCAATACGTTGCAGTGCCTTATGCACCATTGGGTCTCGATGAGGGTTAGAACAAGAAGATGAAAAATATGTATCATCCAGTTTTTTTCAATACACATTTTTTTATCGATGGAAATCGAACCTGAAATTTTATATTTACACTCAGGCTTTCAACACTACAACACCTATTTAATTTTTTTCATTTTAAAATAAAATAAAACACATCATTAAAATACTAAATATTTATTTGAAATAATACAATTTTTTACAAATATATATTTTTTAATTTACAATGATTGATCCCTAATCCTAGATAACTACACCACCATATTTGTAGATACATAGTAACTAAACATTGCACCTCGTTCTATTGGTGAGATAAAAAAAAGCTTTTTATTGAGGGGAAACTCTTATATTAGTATGTGAGGTCCGAATCCTAGATTATAATCATACCAATAGATGTCTCTAGTGAAGTTCTAGTGATAAAAGAACAAGGTTTCTTAATTGGTTCATATATATGTAACTTCCAAGAATTTGAGTGGTGTGGTTGCCAATAATGGGTACAATAGGTGAATGTTACACGTGTGTAAAGTAAACACTTAAACCAGCATAGGCTGGTCAGCCCCGTAAATATTCTTCATCATCTTTGATGAGATGTAAAAAAATAGTATAGTTTTATTTAATTGTATTTTTTTTTCTTCAGTTAACATATCGCTCACTCCTTTCAAGAACGTCATAAATCAAAAAACTTGATTTTTCAGGAGAATGTTTTTAAAGTTTAAAACTAAAGTACAATGTATTAACAATAAATATCAAGCCACTTATTGAACATTTTACTAATTGAACTTTTTTATCCAACTCTGTAGTGTAATGGTCAGCACGCTCGGCTACCATTCTGGAGGTCCCAGGTTCGATTTCCAGGGGGGGTCAAATAAATATAAGTGATTTTTTCACTGTTATATTTATTCAATTTTACTCTGGACTGTTATCTGAAGTGGAGGGCTGATCACTTTTCCTTCATGTGTAAATGATCAAGATAACACTGCATTTATATGAAGCAGTGCCCTATGCACCACAGGGATGCGGATAAGGGTTTTATTATTATTATTATTATTATTATTATATTTAAAAAATAATTAAACAATACCTTTTCTTCAAAATGCAAAAACAACACTTTCTACCCTGTAGCGGGTAAATATCAAGTTGAAAATATGCCACTTTTGCTGGGATATAGTACATTGTCTGGGCATTCCGAAAACATGCTCAACTGAAAATTGACGATTTTTGATATATGACATTGTTGAAAGCAGTGAGCGACCTATACACACCGTGTGACATTGACTATTTGCAATATAAAACGTGATTTTTTTTTTGCAGGGCTTGAGAATAAACCAGCTGCAGCTGACGAACCTCCGCCTCAAGTTCCCATACTCGGGGTCCAAAAGTATGCCACTTTTGCTGGGATATACAACATTGACAAGTACAACTGAAAATTGACGATTTTTGATATATGACGTTGTTGAAAGGAGTGAGTGATGTATAAAAGAGCTATCTATAAAATATCTTCTTTGTCCCTAATATTTGTTCATTAGTTTATTCATCATCTAAGCTGACATCGGAAAGTTCTTCCGTTACCTTCCGTTTTTTCAACTCAGTTGCTCTGTCTTCATTTACATTAAACTCTGCCAATCTATCAAAATTTGCTGGAGAATCCAAGTTGATACCTTCAACCCTATGAACTCCTGGTCTTTGGGTTTTTTTCACCTGTTTTTGAACAAATTTTGGGACGATTTTCACTTCATCTTCATTGATTTCTTCGGCTTTCTCTCCGTATAGCTTTTTCAATTGGGATAGTACGATTCTGGGCATGTTTGGGGGAGGCGGTTGGATCAGTATTCCCTTGGAAGAGTCTATGTTTCCTATGGCTTCTTGCAGGTTGATGGTCCCCATGGGGGTCAGGTCCTTTTGAGGGTCTTCGGGAATGGGCAGCGGTTGAAACGTGGATGGTTTTTTCTGCTTGTGATTGTCAGACCAACTGCTGAGGTATGTACTCCCATCAGTGTTAGAAGCCTGAAAAAAAGATGACTTTTTTTTAAACAACATTTTTGAGATTTTTTTTTTATTTTATTTAATATGATTTAATAATTTTACTAAACCAAATAGTTTATGATAGTTTATGTTCGCCTCCGTAGTGTAATGGTCAGCACGCTCCGCTACCATTCTGGAGGTCCCGGGTTCGATTCCCAAGGGGGGTAAAATAAATATAAGTGATTTTTTAACTGTAATATTTATTCAATATTACCATGGACTGATACTAAAAGCGGAGGGCTGACCTTTCCTTCATGTGTTAACGATCAAGATAATACTGCGTTTATATGACACAGTGCCCTATGCACCATTGGGGTGCGGGTAAGGGTTTTATTATTATATATATATATATATATATATATATATATATATATATATATATATATATATATATATATATATATATATATATATATATAATAGTTTATGATTCTTATGGTTTTTTATTCTCCTATCTCTTACTCCTCTTTTACCTGTTATTTATTGTTATTACAATGTATTTTGTTTGTTGGAGTAAAATAAAATAAAAACACCTATAAAATAAAAATATAAATAAAAGGATCTCTGTTAAATAATAGATTTTTCAATCCAACATGGATAGCTTTAGTGAAGTCAATATACACACCCATGAGAATGTTACATTCAACAGATGGCGCTGTTCGAATGCAATCTTTTATTGAAAATTCTGATATATATCGCTCACTCCTTTCAACATCGTCATATATCAAAAATTGACAATTTTCGGTTGTGCATGTTTTCGGAATGCCCAGAAAATGTACTATATCCCAGCAAAAGACGCATATTTTTAACTTAATATTTACCCGCTACAGGACAGAAAGTGTTGTTTTTGCATTTTGAAGAAAAGGTATTGTTTAATTATTTTTTTAAATATACTAAATATTTTTCAAATGGAGAAAAAACCTTAAGGTTTTACCTAAAAAGATCTGTTGCACAGTAAAAAGTTCAATAAGTGACTTGATATTTATTTTTAATACATTTGATTATATTTTTAAACATTAAAAACGATCTCCTGAAAAATTAAGTTATTTGATTTATGACGTTATTGAAAGGAGTGATCAAAATTTTGAGTAGTGTGCTTGTCAATCATGGGTACAAGGGTGAATGTTACACGTGTGGAATGTCATCACTTAACCAGCCTACGACAGGTCATTCACATTCACAATTCTATCCATGATGGACAACCACACAATTCAAATTTTTGGAACTCCTACGTATATGATCAATCTCACCACAGTACATATGAGTTCACGACAGCCATCTATGTTAGATTGATAAACCTTTTACTAAACATAGGCAATTTTAATTGGATGTATTCAAGATGCGAACCACGGATTATTTTAAGAGGTGAATTTTGCATCTGTTTAAAGTGATGAATTAAACAAGCCTTCGGACAGATTGTGAGCCCCGCAAATACCCATACTACTATATTCTTCTTCATCTATGTTGAGATTTTAATAAAATTAATACCTCTTACTATATAGAAGTACTCTGATTTATTTGCCTCCGTAGTGTAATGGTCAGCATGCTCGGCTACCGTTCTGGAGGTCCCGGGTTCGGTTCCCAGAGAGGTCTAATAAATATAAATGATTTTTTCACTCTAATATTTATTCAATATCACCCTAGACTGGTACTTGAAACGGAAGGCTGATCACCTTTCCTTCGTGTGTTAACGATTAAGATAACACTGCACTTATATGATGCAGTGCCCTATGCACCATTGGGGTGCGGATAAGGTTTCGAATGATTCTCTGACCTCTTTTGTACATTATCATCTATTATCTATGAAAAATGGTCAAAGTCACATTTTAACAAAATCTTTAAAAAAAATACTTTTCTTACTTTGATTTTTGACTGTGACACTTTCTGGACTTTGTTGACTGCTTGCCTCTTAGTATTCGTAGGATAAGCCATTCCTGAAATATAGAAATAAAATTTCAATACAATTTAATTCAAATATCTGCTACTTAGTATACAATTAGAACGAGGAATAATTATAAAGATTAGGAAGAGTTCTTTGCGGTGGTATGGACATGTGGAGCGAATAGATAATGAGAGAATGACTAAGAAAATATATATGGCAAATGTAAGAGGGAAAACAGAACGCGGACGACCGAAAAAGACTTGACACAATCAGATCAATCAGAACCTAAAATCTGGCGGTGTCAAAAGTCTGCGTAATCGAAGGGCATGTATGACTAGATGTATGGATGTGAAGGAGGCGAGGAGTGTACGTCAGGACAGAAGAGTGTGGCGTTCCATCATCTCTGCCTACCCCTGCGGCGAAACGGCGTGCTGGTAGTAGTAGTACACAATTACAAAGGAGCTACAGAGAGAACATGGGGTTCAGTAATAATAAAAAGGGATCAGAAGAGATCATTTTAAGTAAAGTAATGGATTAAAATCCACTGCCTTGTACAAGATTTCTAAAGCAATTCATTCTAGCTACGAGAAATAAGGAATAGTCCCAACACGGGCAAGGGAAGAGGGTTGGTAGATTTCTCTCTAGGTGAGGTAAGAGGTGATTGAGGGATTTGCCAAAATGAATAAAGTGTTTTTGAGATGCGATCTCACAGAAGAATGTGCGACAAAACGGTGTATGATAGATGTGCGAATAGTGAAATAAGGAAGTAATGCAAAGCTGAGATAAGCATTATTGATAAAATTAAGAAGGTGTGTTGAGATGGTTTGGACATGTAGAACGAATGAGTGAGGAAAGAACGGTAAAACAGATTTATGAGGCAAATGTAAGTGGTAAAAAGAGCAGAGGAAGACCGAGAAAAACTTGGCACGATCAGGTACGCCAAATACTTGAAAGCGGTCAGGTTAGGAGTCGAAACAATCGGCGGGTGTGTATGAAGAGATGCATAAACGTGGAAGAGGCGAGGAATGTTTGCAAAGACAGAATGGTGTGGCGTTCTATTCTCTCTGCCTACCCCTGCGGGGAAGCGGCGTGATGGTTAGTTAGTTTTAAAATTCATTATTGTTATTTTTATTTCGTACTTATTTATGGTGTATTGTGATCAAATTTCTCTCTTACGAACCTATAGGATTGGTGTCAACTTGAGGCCCCAACTCGAAGACCACCTGGAAATCCGCATGGTTCCCGAGGCTGAATCCAAATCCGACTCTTGAATCCGTCCCTCAAAGATGAAAAAAAAAGAAAAATATAATATAAAACCCTTTTCGCTTGACGCCAATGGTACTTGACTGAGTAATTTAACAGGCATTTTACAGGTGCCGCAAAAATAATCACCCTATCGGATGATGTTATAATTTTGATCGTATATTAATCACATTTAAAATTTTCATAGTAAACAGCTGCAGTTTGTAAACAATTTTAAAGTGGCGCAAAATTATTCATCTTATTTTGTTTTTTCATAAATTTTTTACTAAATTTAAAAAAAAATGTTTTTTTTTTTTTTATTATTAGATTAAAACCAATATTTTTAGCTTTTCCACTTTTTTATTTGACCAGCGACCGGGTTTCGTCGTTACCGACATCATCAGACATGTCGGTAACGACGAAACCCGGTCGCTGGTCAAATAAAAAAGTGGAAAAGCTAAAAATATTGGTTTTAATCTAATAATAAATTAAAAATGCAATTCCATCACGAAGTGTCAGTGGATAATATAAATCTATTAAAAAAATGTTATTGAAATCGTCATTTGGATTTTTATATTTTTTTTCATTGAAAGCTGTCCCACCGCATTCTCAGATCTGATACAGAAGCATCTGGGCTTCCCGACAGATCTGCTCTTGCAAAAAGCAATTTTTTATTTAACTAAGTTGTGAAATTTATTGAAAAAGCTCAACAAAATAGTATCCCGTTTTTACTGTGAATTTACTTTTTTTATATTATTTTTTGACGTCTCATCAAAGATGAAGAAGAATATGGAAGTCTGGGCATTTACGCGGCTGACGACCGTCATAGGCTGGTTTAAGTGATCACTTTACACACGTGTAACATTCACCAATTCTACCCATTATTGACAACCACACTACTCAAATTGTAGGATGTTCTATATATAAATGAACCAAATCAGAGACATTGTTCTCGAATCACTAGAACTTCACTAGAGACATCTATTGGGGAGATGAAAGATGTTCGTCAGCCCCGGTAATGCCCAGACTTCCATATTCTTCTTCATCTTTGATGAGATGTCAAAAAATTATATGAAAATTAACTCCTATAATTGGAGATAATTCAGATTTGTGAACAAGTATTTGGACACACTCAAAATGTTGCACTTTTCTTTGTTCAGTAGTAAAGATGGTATCCGTCAAGTGGCTGCCGCCAGTGTTAATACACGTTTTTTGCCTTTTTTATCAATTAGCTTGTATTCTGCAGCTGTCTAGTTTACAAATCTCAAATATGATTCACGTACGACGCCATTTGCAAAAATTATAACATATTCCGATAGGGTGATTCATTTTGCGCCACTCTGTATATTGACAATATGAAAAATGGTGTTTACAGTACCTTTCTTGATGGGTGGTATGTTTGAATAGGCCACTGAAAGGAGA
Organism: Brachycentrus maculatus; assembly: GCF_059751285.1. Taxonomy (NCBI): domain Eukaryota; kingdom Metazoa; phylum Arthropoda; class Insecta; order Trichoptera; family Brachycentridae; genus Brachycentrus; species Brachycentrus maculatus. The sequence goes on from NW_028280855.1 coordinate 18,854, forward strand.
GACGGTAATTCTTCAGGAATAATGGCTGCCTTTGTAACTGAAAATAACTGAAATTTTAGTAAAAATTCAGAGAAAAAATGTCCGTAATACAATACAAGGTAAATAATACATATTAATACCGAAGGCTTTGAAAATTGATGTAATAATTGTAAAATCAAACACAGATTTTTTGAGTCTACTAAGTTGTATTCTATTGTTGAAAAATACATAAAAATTGATATTGTGACAACGGATCTTTGTCAGACGGGAGGAATATCTAATTTAACATACTAAACCTATAAATGATTGTATTAAACTCGTGCAGTGTTTATAACAGCCGATATAATCAATATTTTCATTCATCATTTTCTTGTGGAAAATTCGCCTTCGTAAATACGTTGTTTTCGTAAGTTGATAATGAATTACGTCGCAGAAACGATGGACTTATTTTAATATTGGTAGCATTGCTAAATTATTGGCGGGTTATTTGTTGATGTCTATGGTCCATCCTCCCTATTTATGGTATATTGTTCAAATTCGAAACATAGTGCTTGAATTCACTAGAATTTCACTAGAGACATCATAAATACTATTTTGAAAAAAAAAATTAAATTTTTTTTACAATACAATAAAATATACAATTTCTTTTGTAAAATGTTCCATTTGCTTTGTAAAACGTCAAATTTAAAGTCAAAAACCTATGGGTATATGGGAAAATAATAATCCCTTACCGCACCCCAATGGTGCATAGGGCACTGCTTCATATAAACGCAGTGTTATCTCGATCGATTACACATGAAGGAAAGGTGATCAGCTTTCCACTTCAGGTACCAGTCCAGTGTAATATTGAATAAATATTAGAGTGGAAAAAATCACTTATATTTATCAAACCCCCCTGGGAATCGAACCCAGGACCTCCATAACGGTAGGCGAGCATGCTGACCATTAATTACACTACGGAGGCGGAATATGGGAAAATCGTGGAGAAAAAGTAAAAGTATCTAGAAAAATTAAAAGATCAGCAATGGGGTGGCCACTCAGGGTTCCATACACGCAAACATACAAGCTCTTGTTATGTAGTATTACAATATAAGTAAGAAAAAAAAACTCTTTTTTATACATGGAATATTATTAATTAAATAATTTTATTCTGACTTATTATTTCAAAGTATTGTATAAGGACTTTTTTTCTTATTATTACACATAATAAATTATTACAAATTTGGACTTAACTCATTTCGACATAACGCCAACGTTTCAGAATGATTTCAAAATAGGTTTTTTTTTTATAAAAATAGAACTTCGTATTTATTCATGAACTATCTGTACCCGGCTACGCGTTACTGAGACTCAGTCTGGTAAATGTCAAAGAAAGAAAAAAAGACCTCACGCATTTCCAATATGATTTATTTGTTATGTAGTGAAACAATTAAAATGTTTGAAATAACAGCAGCTGTCAAGAGGCATGTTGTCCGCCATGAGGAATGTCTAGTACTGAAGGTGTTGCTGTGATGTTCAACAGATGCCTCTGCCATTGCGGTTAAAAATTGTTAAGAGCGCTAAAACTAGTCACAGGCATATAAAAACACACATTTATACATATACAAATGTTTGCATTAATTTTTTAACGTTTTATATATGCAATGTTGTTAGATTCCCTTCGCATGTTAATTGTTATTTAATAGATTCAGGGGCATACCCCCATAGCCATACTGTTTGTGGCGCCACCACTTGAGAAATTTGTGGAGTTTATGGCTTAATCCATTCAATTTTATATTCATGTTGACTGCCCTGGGAATCGAACACAGGTCCTAATATAAGATATATAATTAATGTAAGGATGGTTTGATGTTTATTTCAAAAAATACTCACAAGCAAAACAAAAAAATTGACAAAAGATAATTCATTTTTGTACTGTTAGTCCCTACACACACGTATTTTATTCACTTCGTATTTATTTCATATAAACAGTATATATTTATGTTGTCTGCCCTGGGAATCGAACACAGGTCCTAATATAAGATATACAATTAATGTAAGGATGGTTTGATGTATATTTCAAAAATTACTCACAAGCAAAACAAAAAATCAACAACAGATAATTCATTTTGTACTGTTAGTCCATACACACACTTAATTTTTTCACTTCGAATATATTTTGAATATATACTTTTAACAAAGAATGTCATAAATAAATCACATCCCGGCAATTTTTATTTTACACTTTTATTTACATATATATAAGACTGTTCACAACGACAAAAATATCAAAACTGATAACTTCAATTCACTTGCATTGGCATGGCGGGAAAGATTTACATTTTAATACATCAAACAATGTTTTAATTAATTTTATAAACCCGTGATTTAGATCCGTATTTATTCAATACATAAATATTATTTTTGTTTGTTTAAAGGCTGGTTGTTACGACTGTTTATACGTGAATCGATTTGCGTTCGAAAACTTCACTTTTCAATCTGGCTTGCGCAAGCAAAAACGACCTTTGGTGCATGCGACAAACGATTGTCTCGAGTACCGGTTTCCCTTGAATAACGCGGTTGTCATACTCGCGAAATGGACTCGCTCAAAAAGAGAAGCAACCAAATGAATCGCCATCTTATTTTTTTAGGTTAACAGAAAAATTGACAGATTTTAAATCATTTAAACAAAAAATTATCAGGTTTAACACTAGCTTAGCTAATATTAGTATTTTTCTCTTCTTCTTCTGTAGCCTTTTGTTCTCCACTGCTGGATGTAGGCCTCTTCCGTATCGTTCCATTTCCTACGGTCGGTTGCTGTTTGCAGCCTGTTTATACCTCCCACAGAGGCTATGTCGTCGGACCATCTTTTTTGAGGTCTTCTGATGCCTATTTTACTCTCCCAAGGTCTCCATCTCAGAATTTTAGGTGTCCATCTTGTGGGGTCTGTCTTGCAATATGTCCCACCTGTATTGCTAGCCCACATTAACCCACATTAACTAGCTGCCTGACATATAAAATAGAACCCAGTCAGGGATCCAAAATGAATGAACTGAAAAAATACTTTATGGAGTGATATTTGTGTTAGTGATTAGTATTTTTTTTTCTTTTTTTTTCTTAAACATACTACCCACAATGTGTTTTTTTAAATGCCTATTTGCTGTACCTTTTATTACTTTATATTTTACATTTTGCCCCGTGTTTTATGATTTGTTACTTTCTTATTTGTTTTTCAGTCTTGTTTACTTTAATCTCATGTCCCAAAATGAGTAATGGCGATAGGGTATTATCATTCGGGAGGAATATCTAATTTAACATACTCAACCTTTAAAATATCGTGTAAGACTCGTTTTGTGTTTATGACAGCCGATATAATCAATATTTTCATTCACCATTTTCTTTTGCAAAATTCGCCTTCGTAAAAACGTTGTTTACGTAAGTTGGTAACGAATGACGTCACAGAAACGAATCTACACTACTAATTTTACAGCTCTATAAAGCTGATACATAAAGGGATACGACCCATAACACCCGATGACGTAAAGCGGTGTCCGTTTTTTTGTTTTATTAAAAGATCTTACAGATTTTAATAAGAATGTTACCGATAGTCTTGTGATTTTTCATATTAATTTATTAGACAATAATAACACATCATGAGAATGATCCATTACTCAAGAGGATTATTATACATCGTAGTTATCCAGGAGAAAGTGACCAAGTGCATTTTTTACAAAAACGTGACCATTGACTATTAGATATCTTACTGGCTTAATATTGCCCTGAAAAAATCCCAAATGAATTTAAACTTGGAAGTATAACATATTGACTTGTTATAAATGACTAACTGCATTGATATTTATTTTCTTGCCAAGCAAAAGTGACTTAAATGGCCCTCCTGAACATTTTACGTTTTGCTAGTTGGTCACTTTCTCCTGTACGACTACGTTATGTATAATCTATTTTCAATATCGTTAATCTCGTACTAATTTTATATTTTTAAATATGCGATTTTCAGCAAAAAATATTCAGGGAATTTGAACATTTCGTTGTGAAAGAATAATAATAATAATAATAAAACCCTTACCGCACCCCAATGGTGCATAGGGCACTGCTTCATATAAACGCAGTGTTATCTCGATCGTTTACACATGAAGAAAAGGTGATCAGCCCTCCACTTCAGGTACCAGTCCAGTGTAATATTGAATAAATATTAGAGTGAAAAAATCACTTATATTTATTAAACCCCCTGGGAATCGAACCCGGGACCTCCAGAACGGTAGCCGAGCATGCTGACCATTGCACTACGGAGGCGGACAAGTGTGAAATAATCATAAACAAAATAATGTGCATTTTTCCTTTTTGATATTTAATCTAAATTGTCTATACATTAGTGATTTATCTTATGAAAGCGAATCAAATATGTATGAATATTTATTTTTAAAATGTCATATCGATTCTAGTATGCATAGCAATAATAGACTACAATATGTGACTTTTGTATGTTTAATAAAAAACTAACTAACCATTACACCGCTTCCCCGCAGGGGTAGGCAGAGAGAATAGAGCGCCACACCACTCTGTCCTTGCAAACATTCTTCGCTTCTTCCACGTTCATGCATCTCCTCATACATACCCGCTGATTGTTACGACTCCTAACCTGACCACTTTCAAGTATTTGGCATACCTGATCGTGCCATATTTTTCTCGGTCTTCCTCTGCTTCTTTTCCCGCTAACATTCGCCTCATAAATTTGTTTTACCGTTCTTTCCTCACTCATTCGTTCTACATGTCCAAACCATCTTAACACACCTTTCTTAATTTTATCGATAATGCTTATCTCAGCTTTGCATTCCTTCCTTATTTCACTATTCGCACATCTATCATACATCGTTTAATATGTTATAATAAATGAATAAATATAAATACTGTGGATGAAATAAGATACTTTATCCTTTTTTAAACATGAAATTTGGATTAGATTCGAGATACGCGGTTTTTTCTTGACTCAATTTACGCGATACAAGGAACACTGCGACGAATTAAATCAAATCGTCTCTAAAGACACTTTCTCTTTGCGCACTATGACGCCTGCTAGTACGCGAACGTAGCATTTTTGTAAATGGTCCATAAGGCGGTCAGGGTCGACCGGAACGTCGCATAGTGCGTTCTGGCTCCGAGGCCAAGCATTGACCTGTTTGTGTACGACATGGGTCCGCAAAGTGTGGCTTGGGAGCCACACGTGGCTTATTGACCTTTCAAGGCTTTTAATTTTTATGTATTGTTATCAAACACAGATTTTTTGAGTCTACTAAGTTGTATTTTATTTACAACATTTTGAGTGTGTCAAAATATTTGTTCACAAAATCTGGATTATCTCCAATTACAGGAGTTATTTTCATATTATTTTCAAAATTGGTTCATATATATATAGAACTTCCAAGAAATTGTTTGTTAAGTTATTTTATACTAATAAAAGAGTTTCTGCTAAAAAAAAAAGCATCTTTTCATCTCACCAATAGATGTCTCTAGTGAAGTTCTAGTAATTCAAGAGCAAAGTTTATTAATTGGTTCATATATATAGAACTTCCAAGAATTTGACTAGTGTGGTTGTCAATAATGGGTAAAATTGGTGAATGTTACACGTGTGTAAGGTGATCACTTAAACCAGCCTATGACGGTCGTCAGCCCCGTAAATGCCCAGACTTCCATATTCTTCTTCATCTTTGATGAGATGTCAAAAAATAATATACTTTTTATTGTTAAAAAACCCATAATATTGTGACAATCGTTTTGCCTAGTAAAGGCATTTTCGGCATAGGCGAAAAAATAAAATACAACACTGGCAGAAACATCTTTTCACTGAGTGACTGCCAAATGAATAATAAAAAAATAATAAAAATACAAATTAGTAGACTAAAAAAATCTGTGTTTCATTTAACAATTAATACATAAATTCAAATGGAGTTCTACAAATTAAACAAATCAATAAATAAATTCTTTTAATTTTAATTTTCACTCATGAATGGTTATTTTCATGATGTGTTATTATTGCCTTATAAATTAAAATGAAAAATCACAATTCTATCGGTAACACTCTTATTAAAATCTGTAAGAAAATAGGGAGATATGAAGATTTAAACTATAGATATTTTAATAAAACGAAAAACGGACACCGCTATACGTTATCAAATTGTATGTCATCGGGTGTGTTATGGGGCGTATCCCTTTAAGTATCTGCTTTATAGAGCTGTAATAGTAGGAGTGCGAGTCGTTTCTGTGACGTCATTCGTTACCAACTTACGAAAACAATGTTTTTACGAAAGCGAATTTTGCAAAAGGAAATGATTAACGAAAATATTGATTACATCGGCTGTTATAAACACAAAACGAGCCTTACACAATCCTTTATAGGTTGTCTTCTTCATAACCCTTATTCTTACCCAATGGTGCATAGGGCACTGCACCGCATTGACGCAGTGTCATCTTGATCGTTAGTGACATGAAGGCAAGGTGATCATTCCTGCGCTTCAGGGGCCAGTCCGGGATTATATTAAGTAAATATTGCAGTGTAAAATCACGAATATTTTTTTTCACCCCTCACCCTGGGAATCGAACCCGGGACCTCAAGCATGGTAGCTACACACGATAACCATTACACCACGGAGACGGAAGAGTATGGGTTAAAGGTTGAGTTGAGTATGTTAAATGATATATTCCTCCCGAATGATAAACCCTATTTGCATATATGGCTCTTCGGCTAAAAGTTTGTCGACCACTGGTGTACAAGACTGTCAACAACTCTCTCCGAAGTACCTGCGCAAGTAGCGAAATCTTCTCAAAGGAAGGAAATTTCTACCAATTGCAACATTGCAACTATGGCGTCAGAGGTCATGGCACGTTATGTCATTCAGTTTTTTTTCTTTCATTCGTTTTCCGCCTTCTTCGTTCCACCTTTCGGTAGTTCCATTCGATAATTGGACGATAATTTAGAGCGAAATTTCAAGGACGCGACAGTCTAAATGGAAAAGAAAGAAAATCAAAACCATAGAATGTATAAATTTCTAATGTTTAATTCTACAATGCTTACGGGTGAATCATATTTTCAAATTTCAAACAAATTTATGAGGGGAATGTTAGCGGGAAAAGAAGCAGAGGAAGACCGAGAAAAACATGGCACGATCAGGTATGCCAAATACTTGAAAGTGGTCAGGTTAGGAGTCGTAACAATCGGCGGGAAAGTATGAGGAGATGCATGAACGTGGAAGAGGCGAAGAATGTTTGCAAGGACAGAGTGGTGTGGCGCTCTATTCTCTCTGCCTACCCCTGCGGAGAAGAGGCGTGATGGTCAGTTAGTTAGTGATGTGGCCTTCTGTTCTCTCTGCCCACCCCTGCGGGAGGTGTCATGATGGCTAGTTAGTTACTCAGTATTTTGCATGCATATACACACAAACGTAGAAGGCAAACGGGCTTACTGATCTCTGGTATTATTTGTGTAGGTACTTTTAAACTTGTGTTTTTTGTGAAACCGTCAAATTGTTTTAACACCTCATTATTCAATATTTCCCAAGGCTGTATAATATTTTTTGCAGATCTTTCAGTTACCTCATCTTGCGATGTCATAGATACATACTAATTATGTTTACTTATTTTCCATCATATACATAATAACAAATTATGATAATGTGCCCTCACTAAGTTTTCCTGTGCCGAAGGCACATTTTACAATACTTGTCACTTGGATGCTAGGTAGTTTTTCAAACTACCTCAATTACTTTTTGTAACAGAAGAGAATCAATGTAACTTTAAAGTTTCTATGAATTTCAATATTCCTAATAATATTCCTATAATTCCTTGCTCCAAAAATATTTAATTTGCTGCCCGAAACCATTAAGATTTCCAGAAGTGATCAGGTCTTTAAGAACAGTGTCCGTCGATGGTTGCTTAACATTGGAAGGGACAAGGTAGAAAGTGAATTAATTAAAGTCCAGGTGTAATTATTACATTGAAAAACCTTAAACTATAAATTATTTTTGTATCTCCTGTATGTTATGTTTATAATCTAATCATTAAAAAAATATTATTATGTAAAATTTAAAAAAATAAAAATTTAAATTTTGTATTACCATGTTAGTATTCGGCTCAACACAGGCCATGCCCAAAGAGCCGTAATACGTATAATAAATGTATATATGAAATGAATATGTATATTGAATGTATCTATGTATTATAAAAATAAAATAACTAAATAAATAAAATTAACATACAATATTATATGTGTGGGAAAATATCACACACTTTAAACAATGCATCACGTTAACCTATAGGTACTAAAAACAGGTTTAATAAAATGAGTATACTTGCATTTGTATGCAAAAATATCGTATTTAGCGCATTGATAACATTCAAATTGTTTATTGCTTGAATATTAAGAAAACTAGATTTAATAAGGTCAATACACTTACATACTTTTCATACGGCTATATTATGCGCGTTCAATATTAATGTGTAGCAGAAAGATGTATGATTTTTCAAATCCTTGACCTTCAGTTTACTAATCGGCTTCAGGTACCAGTTCAGGGTAATATTGAATAAATATGGGAATGAAAAAAATCACTTATATTTGCTTATTTGCCCCCCTCCCTGTGAATCGTACTCGGGACCTCCAGTACGGTAGACAAGCATGCTGACCATTACACTTTTATATACTACCTCAAGGGCACTCCACTGTGATTAAATTATAAGGGAACGAGAATTAAGACTCAATTATCTCTGATTTAGTCTTCACTTAACCAGCCTATGACAAGTCATTAGCCCTGTAAATACCCAGACTTCTATATTCTTCTTCATCTATGTTAACAAATTGTCAGGCGGTGGTTTCATCAACCCCGAACCTAATTATACCCTCAGTATACTAATCACAAGTAGCCGCAACACCCAATTCCCATCTGTACAATGTTTGCAGGCGTCTCTCGCGCTCTACCTAAAGTAAGCAAATAGAACGCTCGCAAGCGTCTCCCGCTCTCTACCAACAGTATGGAAAAGGACCCTAATTATACTCTGGCAGTCTGCCGCCCGACCCTCAGTATACTAATCACAAGTAGCCGCAACACCCAATTCCCATCTGTACAATGTTTGCAGGCGTCTCTCGCGCTCTACCTAAAGTAAGCAAATAGAATACTCGCAAGTGTCTCCCGCTCTCCACCAACAATATGAAAAGGACCCAAATTATACTCTGGCAGTCTGCCGCCCGACCCTCAGTATACTAATCACAAGTAGCCGCAACACCCAATTCCCATCTGTACAATGTTTGCAGGCGTCTCTCGCGCTCTACCTAAAGTAAGCAAATAGAACGCTCGCAAGCGTCTCCCGCTCTCTACCGACAGTATGGAAAAGGACCCTAATTATACTCTGGCAGTCTGCCGCCCGACCCTCAGTATACTAATCACAAGTAGCCGCAACACCCAATTCCCATCTGTACAATGTTTGCAGGCGTCTCTCGCGCTCTACCTAAAGTAAGCAAATAGAACGCTCGCAAGCGTCTCCCGCTCTCTACCGACAGTATGGAAAAGGACCCTAATTATACTCTGGCAGTCTGCCGCCCGACCCTCAGTATACTAATCACAAGTAGCCGCAACACCCAATTCCCATCTGTACAATGTTTGCAGGCGTCTCTCGCGCTCTACCTAAAGTAAGCAAATAGAACGCTCGCAAGCGTCTCCCGCTCTCTACCGACAGTATGGAAAAGGACCCTAATTATACTCTGGCAGTCTGCCGCCCGACCCTCAGTATACTAATCACAAGTAGCCGCAACACCCAATTCCCATCTGTACAATGTTTGCAGGCGTCTCTCGCGCTCTACCTAAAGTAAGCAAATAGAACGCTCGCAAGCGTCTCCCGCTCTCTACCGACAGTATGGAAAAGGACCCTAATTATACTCTGGCAGTCTGCCGCCCGACCCTCAGTATACTAATCACAAGTAGCCGCAACACCCAATTCCCATCTGTACAATGTTTGCAGGCGTCTCTCGCGCTCTACCTAAAGTAAGCAAATAGAACGATCGCAAGCGTCTCCCGCTCTCCACTAACAATATGAAAAGGACGCATTTAATCGTTTCCGCAAACAATATGTTAAAGCAGCGGTTCTTAACCGGTGCTCCGTAAGCAACAGCAAGTGCCAAATTTAATATTGGCTCATTTGCTGTGCGATTTGAGTGACAAATTTAAGTTATATTTGTACGTTTTGAATCTTTAGTTTTGATGTACCGACTGCAAAGTTTCCTTATGATCAAAAGTGCTCCCTTTCTTCAAAAAAGTTAAGGTTGTGTTAAGGTGTCAAAAAAAACGAAAGAAATAATGTAAATAAAACATGAGCAGCGATTTAAGCAAATAGAACGCTTATAAGCGTCTCCCACTCTCTACCAACAGTATATAAAGGACGCTTTTAAGCGTTTCCCGCAAACAGGGTATTATGGTATTTAAAATAATAAAAGAAAGAAAGTAAATAAAACATGAGCAGCGATTTGAGCGGCAAATAGAACGCCTATAAGCGTCTCCCACTCTCTACTAACGGTATATAAAGGACGCTTTTAAGCGTTTCCCGAAAAACAAGGAACATATTATGGTATTTAAAAAAAATTAAGTAAAGAATGTAAATGTCCGCCTCCGTAGTGTAATGGTCAGCACGCTCGGCTACCGTTCTGGAGGTCCCGGATTCGATTCCCAAGGGGGGTAAAATAAATATAAGTGATTTTTTCACTGTAATATTTATTCAATATTACCATGGACTGGTACCTGAAGCGGAGGGCTGATCACCTTTCCTTCATGTGTAAACGATTAAGATAACACTGCGTTAATATGACACAGTGCCCTATGCACCATGGGGGGGCGGATAAGGGTTTTATTATTATTTTTTTTATTAAAGAATGTAAATAAAACACAGGTGGCGATTTAAACGTATTTATTCAAGGCATGTTCATTTCTTGGCGGGCTTCTTCTTTTTGTCGGCCGTCTTCTTGGTGCGGGGCGCCTTGCGCGGCTTCTTGGGTATGCTCTTCTTGCCGAACAGCACGCCGTTCTTGCTGGCGCGCGCCCGCAGCGCCTTGAAGGCCTCCGTGCGCAGTTTGTTGCGCATGCGGCGGGCCACCTGCAGCTTGAAGCGGTCCAGGTCGCTCATGGCGGCACGGCGCTCCTTGGCCTGCAGGCGCTTGGCCCACTTGGTCTCCGCCCACTTCTCGCTCGTCTTATCCGCCTCCCAGGCCTTGCGCACCACGCGCGTGGACCCCGAGTACGGGAACTTCAGGCGGAGCTTCGTCAGCTGCAGCTGGTTTATTCTCAAGCCCTGCAAAAATGTCACATTTTATATTGCAATTAGTCAATGTCACACGGTGTGTATAGGTCGCTCACTCCTTTCAAGAATGTCATAAATAAAAAATTGACAATTTTCAGTTGTGCATGTTTTCGGAATGCTCAGAAAATTTACTTTATCCCAGCAAAAGAGGCATATTTTTAACTTAATATTTACCCGCTACAGGGCAGAATGTGTTGTTTTTTTTCATTTTGAAGAAAAAGTATTGTTTAATTGTTTTTTTAAATATACTAAATATTTTTCAAATGGAGAAAAAACCATCAGGTTTTACCTAAAAAGATTTGTTGCACAGTAAAAAGTTCAATAAGTGGCTTGATATTTATTTTTAATACATAGTATTAAAAATAAATATCAAGCCTTTTTAAACTTTAAAAACATTCTCCTGAAAAAACAAGTTTTATGATTTATGACGTTCTTGAAAGGAGTAAGCGAGGTGGGGACTGACCAGTCATTTAGTTGTAACGTAACACGTTACGATGCGAGCTTTCGTATAGTCAGTACAGCGAGCCGAGTGCATCCATGGTCGGAGCGCTCGCCGTGAGCGATGTTACGACGTTACGTTACGACGCAACGCTCCGGCCAGACCCTACCTTAAGTGAACGTTTCCACCAGTCAATAATGAGTGTCAAACCCTTCAAAATATCATATTATACAGTGAAACCTCTATCTATCATTTTTAAAGCGCACTATTGAATTAAACTATGAATGCGGGATTGACAAGTCAAGACATAAGGAGATACTATCGAGTAAAGATACCATCCTCCCAATATGCATAACCATTGCTAGGTTCTTCTTCTTTTTAATGGCTTTTTACCCATCTTGGATGTTCTAGCCAGTGTCAAGTTATTATTGGTAGGTTCAAATTATAAGAAGATCACAAGTTTTCGATGCTAATAAATGTATTTATGTAAAAAAAAAAATACTAAGCTGAACAGCACCAAAAAATGCACCTATGCTTGTTCCGTGAGCATTGCCAGATGGTTTTTTAATGTTTTCAGCAAATAAATCTGGATTATTATAATTTTTTACTTCATTTATTATTAATTAAGGGGATTAGCTATGAATGTCCGTATTTTTCAGATTTAAAATCGCTAATTTTTTATTATGCGTAGTGACTACCCAACACCGGGACGCGCGTTTTATTTTAGCACCGGAAGGGAAAGGTTAATATCATCTTCTTTATCTTCTTCTTCCTTTTCCATGTTCGCTCCCTAGGTGGAGCATATGGCCAAGTCACTCTGTAATGCGCCATCTCCATGACTTCCTACCAGGTCAGTTCCGAAGTTCCACTGAGTATAGTCGGTGAATGGTCATCAGCGGCCTTCCGGAGTGCCGGAATCCTCGGGGTTGGAAGAAGAGACACGAGGGGTTAATGCTCTCAGGTGGCATTCTAAGGACATGTCCCAACCATGTCCACCTTCTCCTCTTTACGACATCCAGCATGAGAGGCAGTTGGGTTCTTCTCCTCACGGATATGTGATATTTAAAAATAATAAAAATATTTTTTTAAAGTATTTAAATATATATGTAAAATATGATATTTTAGAAGGGTTTGAGACTTGTCATTGTTTAATATTATCTTTTTTTTCAAATACTTATCAGCACCCCGATAATGCATAGGGCACTGCTTCATATAAACGCAGTGTTATCTTGATGGTTAAGGAAAGGTGATCAGCTATGCGCTTCAGGTACCTAGTCCAGGGTAATATTGAATAAATACTCGTATTAGATTGAAAAAATCACTTATATTTATATGACCCCCGCTGGGAATCGAACCCGGGACCTCCAGTACGGTAGCCGAGCGTGCCGACCATTACACTACGGAGGCGAACAATAATATTATACTATTATACCCAACTAATACCTCCAGCACAGGACTGAATGTCTTGCCTTTTAGAGATAAGCAATCAGATTAACACTACATCAATTAGTTGCAGTGCCCTATGCTTCACCGTGTGCAGATAAAGAGTTGGGAGAAGAAATACAATGTATCATTTTTGCAAAGAATGCGAAGCGAATATTGGGCGTTTGCATTCCTCGCCATATCACATCATTCTTCAGTAATTCCTTCTCTGTCCAAGCGGCCAGACTATGGAATGAATTACCTCTCCGCGTAAACAAATGCACTTTCTCTAATAACTAAGAAACATCTGAGACATTACTATTTATCATTAGAATCCTAACTGTCCATCAAACCTCCTCCCTTAGTTTTTCCCTCTACCTCCTTCCCTAAACACCCTTCTTCCTTAGCCTTCCTTATAATCATCAATTTACAATTTATGTTTTGATGTATTTAAGTACTATCTACCCTCTGGTTGCAAACAGCTATATCGTAGTCATACAGGAGAAAGTGACCAAATGCATTTTTTACAAAAACGTGATCATTGACTATTTGATTTCTTACTAGCTTAATATTGCCCAGAAAAACTTCCAAAGAATTTTAAACTTGTAAGTATAATATATTGACTTATTAAAAATAACTAACTGCATGGATGTATATTTTCTAGCCAAGCAAAAGTGACTTAAATGACCCTCCTGAACATTTTACGTTTTGTCAGTTGGTCACTTTCTCCTGTACGACTACGATATATGGTATCAAAGGTTTTGACCAATATCAATAGTCTGTTTTTGGTTGGTTGTAAGATATTACTTTTCAGCAAATAGCCAGCCAATGTACTTATTTTTTTTTGTACATAAAGTTTAAATAAATAAAGAGCCGGGAGGAAAAACCATATATCTAATTTTTGCAGAGTACGCAACTAATTGTACATAAAAAGTGCAAGTCGTTCCACTCACCTTCCTTTGTACGTTGGAGCAGGGTCCGTCCACGAGGACGCGGGTTTGGTCAATGACATCGACGATGGTGACAAGTTTACCCTTGTCGGCCCCATCGGAGACCAGGGCGACGCGCCCCGACTGCACAAATCGCTGGAACGGCTGCAACACAACGAGAATCATTGAGAAATGAGAGGATTGTCCTCGGCTCTACCCGACCGAGTTCCTCCAGGGTATGTTTGGCTACAATAGTTAGCCGCACCTTTAGTGGTTTGTTTCAGAGTCTCACCATAGAGATCACCATTGCTACTGATCTGAATTCCAAGATAGTAAAATACCAGCATGCTGAGAACTCTTATATAAATAAGTAGCGTAATTCCTTGGTGCGAAGTAGACTCGAGAGTGGCTCCATGATTTGGGGGCCACACGGGCTTAAGTACTCTCTTATGGTAGAGAAAGTCCAAAAGAAGTTTCTGAGGTATCTCTACATGAGAGAGTACGGCTATTATCCTTGGCTCTACCCGACCCAGTTTCTCCAGGGCATGCTTGGCTACAATAGTTTAGAGACTAGAAGGAATATGTATTTGATTTTCCTTAACCGTTTTACTGCGGACTGTCTATATATCGACCCTTTATTATTATGCGAAAACTGCGTACCGTCGATATATTGCTCTCCTTTCAAGAACGTCATAAATAAAAAATCTCAATTTTCAGTTGTGCATGTGTTTTCGGAATACCCAGAAAATGTACTATATCCCAGCAAAAGCAGCATTTTTATAACTTAATATTTGTGTGAAAGTGTTGTTTTTGCATTTTGAAGAAAAGGTATTGTTTAATTATTTTTTTTTTAAAAAACTAAATATTTTTCAAATGGAGAAAAAACATTTAGGTTTTACCTAAAAAGATCTGTTGCACAGTAAAAAGTTCAATAAGTGGCTTGACATTTATTTTTTAATACATTTTATTATATTTTTCAACTTTAAAAACATTCACCTGAATTTTTTTATTTATTTATGTCGTTCTTGAAAGGAGTGAGCGATATATACACCCTTTATTACTGCGCAAAAACTGTGTAACGTCAAAATATCGACTATTGCTCAGTTTTATTTTTGATATCGACCTGTGTAGACGTGTCGCGGTGTGCGCGTGCAAATTATTTTTTATTCTTCAATAATAATCATAAAAATTTATCAATGGCCACAATGGTACGATATTTGAGTTTCTTTTCATCAGAATATATGCATTTCATGTAATTACAGAAACTTGATTGGTTTTTAAATCTCAAATATGTTATTTTTTGACATCTCATCAAAGATGTAGAAGAATATGGAAGTCTGGGCATTTACGGGGCTGACAACTGGTTTTGAACCAGCTTATGACAGTTGTCAGCCCCGTAAATGCCCAGACTTCCATATTCTTCTACATCTTTGATGAAATGTCAAAAAAATAATATGAAAAATAACTCCTATAATTGGAGATAATCCAGATTTGTGAACAAGTATTTGGACACATTCAAAATGTTGTAAATAAATAAACTTTTCAAAAGTATAACATGATATTCACTAATTTGAGCGCGGTGTAAGAAGGGAGTTTGTTTTACCAACGACTTCCTTATTTACCCTACAAAATGAGCTATTTGTTAAACGGTCAAAAACAACAACATTCCTGTAAAATTATTGATATCTTGTGGATCAATGGCGCGCTAATTCAAAACTAATTCTTTTTTAAACAAAAAAAAAACAAATGAAAGATTTGATAGAAAAGTGATCAACAAAGAAGTGGATAAGAAATGGTATGGAAATTTCCTTGTCGAAACGATTCAAGATACTTATTTTTACAAATTAAACGCAATAGCAGCGTTGAGAAAAAACGCGGAGCATAATATAATGAGTCTACGACATTAGGAATACTAGAAAAACAAGATCAATCTAAAATAAAACCTATTTTCCGCTGGCGAATGACACCCGATCACACGTCGTCATAACCTCAACATTTTCAATGCGCAATTTGGGCAGATAACTCAACGCGAAACACTGAAATAACTCCAAATACACGTAACGCTCGTTCCTCGATTCGTTCAAAGGCACAAAACACAAAAGAAGTTATTAAAATTATATTTAAATACGTGATTGTAAAAACTCACCATGTTGTCCGCGTGAAAAATTAATAGGAAGGAAACACGCCGCAAAATGACAAACGGGACTGCCAACAGAAAAAAAAATACAAAAATTTAACCTATTTGTGGCTACTAACTACTTGAATTAAGTAGTCAGTATATTATTTATAGAAAATTAAATACGCAGGTAGGTACTTTTATACTTAAAAAAAAAAAAAAGTACACGTGTCGAGATGAAAATAATTAAAAATATAGATCTATTCGATTAATCCATCTGAGAAACCCATTTAGGTTAAGCGCAATCTAAAATTAGAGAATACTTATTTTAAAAAACTCGTAATGTTTAAATATTAAAAATGAATCAAATAAAAGTCGCTTAGTATGTAAAATAATACTGGAAGAAAAAGAAAAATATTTAATAATGGTTTCCGCTAAAAGAAATTACCATCTCGAAAGAAATAGCACAGTAAAGATCTGAAATTTGAGAAGTGCGGGTTTGTCAATCATGGGTAGAATGGTAAATGTTACACTTGTATAAACTTATCACTGTAACCAGCCTATGACAGGTCGTAGGCTCTGTAAATACGGAGATTTATATATTCTTCTTCAACTATTTTGAGGTATGAAAAAAAAAATTGAGATAAATAACTACAAAATGGAGAATTATAATCCAGAATTTGTGAATTAAAATTTGGGTACTCAAAATATTCTAAAAAATATGAATGTTCCTTTGTCCAAAACCTTTCATGTCCCAAAGTTTTTCACCAATGAATACAATGTGGGGTTGTAGTCCCGTGGTTAGTGCCGCGGTCTCTTGAGTCAGAGTTTCTCGGTTCGAACCCACTCTACCACAACTTGATACCTATTTCAAATAATGAGCAGCTTAGGCTCACAAAAATAGTATGAAATTGAAATATTTGTGTAAATAATAAAAAAAAACAAATACTTCTCTTTTTTTATTTAAAATAAAATAAATAAATACATATAGGTGAGTTGTTATCTAATCTATATAAGTAAAAATACAGTTAGTTGATTGTTTATTAATTTTAATTTCCTTAAGTTTTCATTGATCGGTTTAAAATTTTGACATGTTTTTATATATCAGAGACAGGTAATCCTGTTTTTGGCCGCAATTGCAGTGCCATCTGTTGAACATAACAGACATTTCTCATGGTGAATAGCGTATCTCTCGACAGCTTTTAAAATATTGCATATCTGTAAACATAATAAAATGATTTATTGTAACTGCAGACAGTTGGTAGAGTTCCATATTGAATTGTTTGGTAATATATCCCAAATTAATCACGGTAATTGGATTGAATTCTACTTTTATTTACAAATATATGATAATATGTGACGCGTTTCCTCTTATTAAGACATTATGATAATGTCTTAATAAAAGGAAACGCATAAAATATTATATATATATATATATATATATATATATATATATATATATATATATATATATATATATATATACTACTACTACTACTACTACTACTACCATCACTCCGTTTCTCCGCAGGGGTAGGCAGAGAGGATGGAACGCCACACTCTTCTGTCCTGACATACACTCCTAGCCTCCTTCACATCCATACATCTAGTCATACATGCCCTCCGATTACGCAGACTTTTGACACCGCCAGATTTTAGGTTCTGATTGATCTGATCGTGCCAAGTCTTTTTCGGTCGTCCACGTTCTGTTTTCCCTCTCACATTCGCCACATATATTTTCTTTGTCATTCTCTCGCTATCCATTCGCTCCACATGTCCATACCACCGCAAAGAGCTCTTTCTAATCTTTTCAATTATTCCTCGTTCAGCCTTATATATATATATATATATATATATATATATATATATATATATATATATATATATATATATATATATATATGTAAATAAAAGTAGAATTCAATCCAATAACCGTGATTAATGTTGGATATATTACCCAATAAATCATAAAATGAAATATTTTTATAAAAAAATTCTAATTATTTTTTTTCCATTTTACCTGGTTGAGCCGCAGCCACATGTGACTGAAATTTTTATTCATGAAATAAAACACGTCAAATTATACATAACTGTTTTATTCATCTCATTCTTAAGAATAAAGTAAACCATATATACAAAAATAATTTTTTTAATGTATAAATATACAAGAAAAAAAAATGTATTTACATTTATTAACCCTCCCTTCCCGGTGTTGTGTACCTTGTACACATTGCTTCTAATAACCACAATATCTCTATAAATATAATAAATACAAGGCTAAGATTTTAGGTATTCCTCCATAACATATTTACGCATTCATTTAAAAAATAATATTAATAATAATCAGAAATTATCGTGTACATCGGAGGTATTTTGTGAATATCGGAAACAAATTTGCGTATGAACAGCGCGTAAAGAGTGTGTGGGAACCGCGACACTATATTCACATCTCACTCTAATATACTTGCACTGTGCAAGCGTGAGGAGCTCAAAGCTCAATGTTCTCTGTGTCAATGTCAGTAGCTCTTGAGCTTTCGACAAGAGTGGACCTATACTGGTCCCGTGAGCATTGTCAGTTGTTTTTTTTAATGTTTTCAGCAAATAAATCTAAATTATTATAAGTTTTGACTTCATTTATAATTAAATCTGTCCCCCTCCGTAGTGTAATGGTCAGCACGCTCGGCTACCGTTCTGGAGGTCCCGGGTTCGATTCCTAAGTGGGGTAAAATAAATATAAGTGATATTTTCACTGTCATATTTATTCAATATTACCCTGGACTGGTACCTGAAGCGAAGGGCTGATCACCTTTCCTTCATGTGTAAACCATCAAGATAACACTGCGTTTATATGACGCAGTGCCCTATGCACCATTGGGGTGCGGATAAGGGTTTTATTTTTATTATTATTATTATTATAATTAAATAAGTAGATTAGCTATGAATGTCCGTATTTATCCGATTTAAAATTGCTAATTTTTTATTGTGTAGTGACTACCCGACACCGGGACGCGCGTTTTATTTTAGCACCGGAAGGGAAAGGTTAAGATAAGGTACATAAAAAATGGACATAATTTCATACCTACTAAAGAAATCTAAATACATATTAATTAAAAAAATATTTATGATTTTTTTTCTTCGTACTAACATTATATAAGGCCACCTTTTTAATGTAAAATTCATTTAATCAATTTTACAATTAATCACTAGCGTTTTATTATTTAATTTCATATTAATAATAAATTCACAAATGTATTTTTAAGCTAATTATGTTTTAAGAAATAAATGCGTTTTTTTAAGTAAAGAAAGTTGACACATCAGATACAGGTTTTTCACAAAAAATTTACATTTTTTTAAAACCAAACAGGATACCTTCAAAATTGTCTGCAACAATAACCACGGGACCACAACCCAATTTGATTTTAAGGCGTCCATATTGGTGTTTAAATAGTCTATTTTGGTTTTTAAAACATCCACTTTTGTTTGTAAAACGTCCAATTCGGTTTATTAACCTTTTAACCGCATCAACTATGTTCCTGAGAGACGCCCGTACGCGGCGGTATTTTGCCGTTTTTAAAATGATTATTTTTATCATGTATTTAGTTAAGAAATGATTTATTTTCCTAAACAAAAACGTTCAATGGGATTCATTGTGGCTTTTTGGTACTCTTTAATACACTTGTGTCACATTATTCTTGAAATATATCGTAATATAAACAAATAAGATCATAACATAAATAAATCAAAGCACACATCGTGTGTCACTCTTACCCACTGACGATGCGTAGCGTCGAGAGTGAGACAGATATATGGTGCGGAATAATTACCGACCGCAAGAAAAATCAGGGATCTGTTCTTTTATTTATCCTTGTGATGTTACAAATTATTAGTCAGATATTTCAACAGATGTCATAAGGTCAAGGATTGACATATTATTTTATCCAAAGTTCCACACCATGAAAAAATCCCTCCAAGTTGAACTGAGGTTCGAAACTTGGAGCAAAGTAAAAACACATACGGTAATGTCAGCCGCGTATGGGGCATGTTTTATGAAAACACATACGGTTATGCGAGCCGCGTGGATCCGGTTAAATGTCTAATTTGTTGTGAAAAAACCTGTCTTTTTTCTCTGAACTTGTGAGTAGAGCATTGCATCCAATCAACGCAATGCCACCTAGATCTTTAATCTCATGAAGGCGAGGTGATCAGTCTTCCGCCTCAGGTCCAAATCATCACTGAGATCATGATCACTCGAACCTGTCGGGTAGGTTCCGCAATAAAAAGGTACCTAACTTGAAAGTTAAAAAAAATATATATGTATTAATAAACATTCTTTTTTTATAAACTAAATACAAAAATTATTTGTATATCAAAACAGAACATGCAATTTTGAAATATTTCGCTCACTCCTTTCAACAACGTCATAAATCAAAAATTGTCAATATTGAGTTGTGCATGTTTTCGGAATGCCCAGAAAATGTACTATATCCCAGCAAAAGAGGCATATTTTTAACTTAATATTTACCCGCCACAGGCCAGAAAGTGTTGTTTTTGCATTTTGAAGAAAAGGTTTTGTTCAATTATTTTTTTAAACACACTAAATATTTTTCAAATGGAGAAAAAAACCTTCAGGTTTTACCTAAAAAGATCTGTTGCACAGTAAAAAATTCAGTAAGTGGCTTATCATTTATTTTTAATACATTGTATTATATTTTTAAACTTAAAAATCGTTCTCCTGAAAAATCTAGTTTTTTGATTTATGACGTTCTTGAAAGGAGTGAGCGTTTTGTGTTCTTATTATTTACACAAATATTTCAATTTCATACTATTTCTGTGAGCCTAAGCAGCTTTTTATTAGAAAAAGGTATCAAATTGAGTGGGTTTGAACCGAGAAACTCTGACTTATGAATTGTATTTTGTTCAGTACCACTGTAGCTCTTTTTTTTTAAGTAAACCATTTCTTATATTTAAAATAATAATAATAAATATTAAAACCTATTTATTGAGCATTTATTTCATCATTTATTATATACATTCAACTGATATTTGCAGATTATTCTCAATTTAGCTAACTTACATAGCAAAAGCAATTTCATTAGTATTGCTTTTTCATATTAATATATTTACAAAACTCGGTCATTCCGTTATGCTTGTAGAAGGATAAATCATTGCTCAGTGAAGTCTTAATACGGGCAAATGTGTTGGTTAAGACCCGTTTTAGGAATGTAATCAATCCTGGCGACACTAGCTGTCTAGTTTATATATATTTATATAATGATTAAAGAAAACACTTCGTTTTTTACCACTTGAGTTTTATTATAGACTACATGTTTCAGAAGTTAAACTTCCATCATTCAGGTCTGTATAGTAACTAAAATATAAAATATAGTCATAATTAAAATATAAAATTTTAATTATAGTTAAAATATAAAATATAATTTAGTTATTATACAGACCTGAATGATGGAAGTTTAACTTCTGAAACATGTAGTCTATAATAAAACTCAAGTGGTAAAAAACGAAGTGTTTTCTATAATCATTGTAACATGTCTTACCACAAAGTTAATGCCGAAACAATACATAAAATATATATATATATATATATATATATATATATATATATATATATATATATATATATATATATATATATATATATATATATATATATATATATATATATATATATATATATATATATATATAAATGAATTTAATAGATCGTCCCATCTCCATCCAGCTAAATAAAGTCTTTCATTACAAACTCCAGCCAAGAGCAAAAAGGAATAATATAAAGTATTTATTTATAAAGATCTTAAAAATTACATATGGCGGAACGCTAAATTAACAAGAAAAACAGTGAACTCGGTTATTGCAATTTTTCACATTCTATTCGAGCCGTCATAACAAAGCTCAACTGCAGACAAAGTCTTATCTAATCATAATATTTAAAAAAATATATAAATATAAAAAATATACATTTGTAAAAAATTATGTTTAAATTTTATGTATGCTTTAAACTAGTCAAAACATCTAATCCCCGCCCATTCCTTTCAACCTATATATACCCGACGAACTTCAACAACGCTCACTCCTTTCAACAACGTCATGTATCAAAAATTGTTAATTTTCAGTTGTGCATGTTTTCGGAATGCCCAGAAAATGTACAATATCCCAGCAAAAGTGGCATATTTTTAACTTAATATTTACCCGCTACAGGGCAAAAAGTGTTGGTTTTGCATTGTGAAGAAAAGGTATTGTTTAATTTTTTTTTTAAATATACTAAATATTTTTCAAATGGAGAAAAAACATTCAGGTTTTACGTAAAAAGATCTGCTGCACAGTAAAAAGTTCAATAAGTGGCTTGATATTTATTTTTAATACATTTTACTATATTTTTAAACTTTAAAAACAATCTTCTGAAAAATCAAGTTTTTTTATTTATGACGTTGTTGAAAGGAGTGAGCGATGTGATAAACATTTTATGTAGTTAAAGTGTGTGAATTAGTGCTATGGTAGTGAAGGGTGGTATTGTTTGCATGCTGTGGTAGTGATTGTCCTGACGAAGAGACAGAAACGTCTCCAAACCGGTAGACATAAAAATCTCGGTGAGTGGTTATATACTAATATTACTAACATTTTTGAAAAAAAATATAAAAGTCAAAATAATATAAAAATTTTAAAAATTCAAAAATAACTTGTATTTTCTATGGTTGAACCTGGATACAAAAACCATAGAATTTTGAGTGAAACAGAAAAATTTAACCATACGATCTTTTGCACACATTTCGCTTGATTGGATGAGATAATTCACCACAAAATATCACAAACATCATTTGTACATTTTTTTAAATAAAAAGTAAATAAAATTAACTATTATTCAGGTGTAAAAATATACTAATGTGAAGTAAGTCAAGTGTCTTAAGGGAAAATTTTATAAAAATTTCGGTAAGGCATTTAACCGCAAAGTGACTGCCAAACCAATTAATGAAAACAATTTTCTGAGACAGTCACTGTGTGGTGAAATCTACACATTTTTAATTTAAGTTTTACTTGGTAAATACCACTATTTCTTAAAATCCATTGTGACACGTGTTTCGACGGATTCCGCATTATTTTCACGATGTTTATTATGTTCACAGTGTTTGAAAATGACAGCTAGACGCACCAATGAGTCCATTCGCCAGGAACTACGCTTGGATGGCTTGACTCTGGCCAATATCTGTACCCTACGGATTCTCCAGTTCTTTGGACACGTTACGCGTGGCAACGAGGATAGCCTGGAACGACTAGTTGTGATCGGTAGCCTGGAGGGAAAGAGAGGGAGAGGAAGATCTCTCACACGATGGACCGATCAAATTAAGGCAGCAGCAGGCACCTCAGTTGTTGGAGCGCTACGTGCAGCGCAGTCAAGGGATAACTGGAGAAGAGTCATTGCTTCTGCAAGGGTCACAACCCTCAGCAATGAGGAATAAGACGGAAAAGAAGTTTGAAAATGATGCGGAATGCGTAGAATAGTGTCGTAGAATAAAACTGAAATTAACACACTAAGGACGGGTGTTTATAACGCCTGCGGACGGTGAAATTCCGTGTAGTGAACAAGCTACCTTAGTGTGTCAAAAAAGTAGTCAATTTTGGTCAAAGTTTTGTAGCATTCACAGATTTTGATAGATTGGTTATAAAACTGTTTCTGTACAAACATTTGTCATTTTTAATTATAGTATTCTTCATTAATCGTCTTCTTTACAGTCTGCAAAAGCTATCGACAGCGGACGCATAAGAAAAATTCACATCATACACAGTCTCTAAAGCTATTATTACGTCATAAAATTGTCTGGATGAGAGCGATGACTTGCGACGTGCGTCATTTTGTCAGTCGTACGGCTACGCGTTCCCTAGTAGCTCGCTGAAAACACAAACAAAATTAATCAATTAAATTCACAATGACTCTGGCACAGTGGCGTAAAAGAAAAAAAGTATGTTTTTACAAAATCAGATATGAGTGAAGAGCCTACCGTATTCTCTCTTTCTTCTTCTTACCCTTAACTGCACCCAATGGTGCATAGGGCACTGCATCGCACCAAAGCGATGTTATATTGTTAATTTAACATTTTTATGCTAGTATTAAATGATTTTATACATCGCTCACTCCTTTCAAGAACGTCATAAATAAAAAACTTGATTTTTCAGGAGAACGTTTTTAAAGTTTAAAAATATAATACAATGTATTAAAAATAAATATCAAGCCACATATTGAACTTTTTACTGTGCAACAGATCTTTTTAAGTAAAACCTGAAGGTTTTTTCTGCATTTGAAAAATATTTAGTATGTTTTAAAAAATAATTAAACAATACCTTTTCTTCAAAATGCAAAAATGACACTTTCTGCCCTGTAGCGGGTAAATATTAAGTTTAAAATATGCCGCTTTTGCTGGGATATAGTACATTTTCTGGGCATTCCGAAAACATGCACAACTCAAAATTGGCGATTTTTGATACATGACGTTGTTGAAAGGAGTGAGCGACATGTTAATTTAAAAAAAAACAAACAAAAAATTATATAAAGAAAAAAAGTATTACGTATATTATTCATTAGTATAAACAATAAAAATTGAGTGTAAGTCCCTCTCCAAGCACAAGAGCTTAGTTTCTTTATTGGAGAAGCATAGTGTAACTAGTATAAGGTATATTAAAAGTAGAAATATCTACAAAATTAATAAAATTTTGTATGTTACTAACATAAATAAATTGGGGCGCTACAATAGGCTTGTAATATTTTTATTTTTTTAATGGGAATTGAATTTTTCATTTACCTTACACATTATGTAAATACATACAAGGTTTATTATTAACGTATATATCAGTAACTAAATATTTGTTTCTTTTAATAAAAAAAATGTTTTATTATAGTCTGTGTTGGGAACAGGGGGGACAATCTAGTGTGGGCCAATCGGGAACTTGTCAGCATTTGCTCATTGCTGGGAGGAAACCACGTTGCACTCCTCAGGAGAAGCCGGACTGCTGACTGTCATCAACAGGCTTTCTGTTCTACTAGAAGAGGGTTGGGCATTTTGTGTCCTAGCTTGATTCATGGTACCAATGTCCTTCACTAGTTTTATCATGTATAATACCACCTCTCGTGAGAGTTCTATCTCTCATCAACAGACCTTCCGTTCCACTAGAAGAGGGCTCGGTATTTTGTGTCCTAGATTGGTATATGGTAGCAATGTCCATCACTAGTTTTATCATGTATGATACCACCTCCCTAGAGAGTTCGATATCTTGTCAGCAGACCTTCCGTTCCACTAGAAGAGGGTTGGGCATTTTGTGTCCTAGCTTGGTTCACGGTACCAATGTCCTTCACTAGTTTTATCATATATGATACCACCTCTCGTGAGAGTTCCTTATCTCATCAACAGACCTTCCGTTCCACTAGAAGAGGGTTGGGCATTTTGTGTTCCAGCTTGGTTCATGGTACCAATGTCCTTCAATAGTTTTATTATTCCTAGGCTTGTGATATCGAGGATGCACTCACTTGGACAGTTCCCTGGTAGACAGCCCCCCCACCATGCCTGACCGTGACCTGCTCCGACTCAACTGGGCCCGCCGTTCAGCTGGAATCACAAAATATTACGCTGTAATATGAACAAACAGATATGTTAAAATCAGGTAGAATTTATTTATTGTTTTTTCCAATTACGTTCGCCTCATGAATTTGTTTTACCGTTCTTTCCTCACTCATTCGTTCCACATGTCCAAACCATCTCAACACACCTTTCTTAATTTTATCGATAATGCTTATCTCAGCCTTACATTCTTTCCTTATTTCATCATTCGAACATCTATCAAACATCGTTTTGCCACACATTCGTCTGAGGGATCGCATTTCGACTGCATTCAGTATTTTATAAACAGTTATATTCCGCTATATATATAAGTAAATGTGTTTTCTGTATCAAGTTGTGACAGCCCTGAATATTTAAACTGTGTTTTTCTGAGTAAACGGCAGCTCAAACGCCACACGGTGTATATATTTGGTAAGTCACAATATTCTTTATATCTGTACACAATTTTTTTTTACTTTTTTAAAGTCATTTTTTTACTGAAAAAATCACGGCCTTATGAATACCTTCCGGCATTGAAAGCGTTAATTTGAAGAAAGAGTCCATACCGTGTGAGGGAATATCCAAGATTATGCGCAATACAGAATTAGCGTCCTCCATTTTTGCTGGGTAGGCAGGAAACACAAACACATTGGCGGTTGTAAACACACGACTACAGTCAAACTTGGCTATGAGAGACTCCAAAGAACTGAGGCATTTTTCTATTTTAAAGCCTCTCTCTTATATCCATAGTTACTTTACAGAGAAGTAAAATGACGGGGTCTTTAACTAGATCGCTTTAACTCTTACCACTCTGTAGGCCAGACATTCTGGCCCGTATGATTCTAGTAGGCAGCTCCATGGGCCACAATGTCTGGCCCGGCACAGGTATAATTTTAATCACTGATTTCTCTATCACCCAAGTATATTCTACCAAAAAATATTTCAGATAAATACAGTCAATCTTAATTAACATGGTCATACGAATTTCCAGACAGAGTTTCCCAAAATTAGGGAACAAAAATATTTATTTTAATGGTAGAAAAACGTCGCATTTTTTTGATCAGAGTAGCTGATCAGTTATGATAAAAAGTGGTCAGAGTGGAAAGGGTTAAAAGATGTTTCACTAATGACCGGGTCTCTTATATCCAGGTTCGACTGTAGTACGTTTTATCAACAAGCGTTTTGAAGGGTAAAAAAATGAGCTAAAGAGACCATCCAATATATAAATTAGTAGCCGAATAAAAGTCCCCTAGGCATAAGTGGGAGATACTAGCATTTGCTTACAAATTGAGTGATTTGTTTGATGAATAATAACTTGTGGAATGAATAACAATAATTTGTCCAATGAATAACATTAATTTGTTCAATGAATAGCAATAATTTGTCCAATGAATAATATTAATTTGTTCAATGAATAACGATAATTTGTTTGATGAATAACAATAATTTGTTTACAACATTTTGAGTGTGTCCAAATACTTGTTCACAAAATCTGGATTATCTCCAATTACAGGAGTTATTTTCATATTATTTTTTGACGTCTCATCAAAGATGAAGAAGAATATGGAAGTCTGGGCATTTAAATGCCCAGACTACCATATTCTTCTTCATCTTTGAGATGTCAAAAAATAATATAAATATCAAGCCACTTACTGAACTTTTTACTGTGCAACAGATCTTTTTAGGTAAAACTTGAATGTTTTTTCTCCATTTAAAAAATATTTGGTATATTTAAAAAAATTATTAAACAATACCTTTTCTGCAAAATGCAAAAACAACACTTTCTGCCCTGTAGCGGGTAAATATTATGTTAAAAAATGCCTCTTTTGCTGGGATAAAGTAAATTTTTTGGGCATTCCAAAAACATCATGCACAACTGAAAATTTACGATTTTTGATTTATGACGTTCTTGAAAGGAGTGAGCGATTTGTTCAATGAATAACAATAATTTGTTCAATGATACAATATACAAACACAGTAAGTAAAAGCTTGTTACTTTTTATATAAATTTAATTTTTTTCTAATTAAATTGTATTTTCTATTGGATCTCTATAGGAAATTTTCTAAATATCTATCGCCATTTTACATTCGACAATAACGTAAGAAAAATGCCTTACCTCCTGCTACCCTGGGCCCCTTTTTCCTTTGCCGTTCTCTGCTGAATGCGGACCCGCTAGTAAGTGCCTCCATAAGACTGAAAAATAAATATATACACAATAAAAAATTAACCCTTATAGTGCTGAGCTTATTTTCACATATTTTGCATAAACTGCTAATTGGTTTTCATCATCACTACTTGACGAATTTGACACTTTGTAGGTAGAAATAAAAAACATTTTAATTAAAAAATACAAAAATCACAGCGAAATAATTTTAACCTTTTAACCGCGTTAACTTTGTTCCTGAGAGACGCCCGTGCGCAGCGGTATTTTGCCATTTTTAAAATGATTACTTTTATCATGTATTTAGTTAAGAAACGATTTATTTTCCTAGTGTCCACCTCCGTAGTGTAATGGTCAGCACGCTCGGCTACCGTTCTGGAGGTTAGGGTTCGATTCCCAAGGGGGGTAAAATAAATATAAGTGATTTTTTCACTGTAATATTTATTTGATATTACCCTGGACTGGTACCTGAAGCGGAGGGCTGATCACCTTTCCTTCATGTGTAAACCATCAAGATAACACTGCGTTTATATGACGCAGTGCCCTATGCACCATTGGGTGCGGATAAGGGTTTTATTTATATTATTATTATTTTCCTAAACAAAAACGTTCAATGGGATTCATTGTGCCTTTTTGAAACCAGGACTCCGTTGTGTACTGCCAGTTTAGCTTCCCCTGATAGGTTTTTATATGCTATAAATGATAAAAAACTATATTAAAACTATATTAAAAAACTTCTACCATACATCATTTTGTCGCACCTTCTTCTGAAAGATCGCATTTTGACTGCATTCAGTCTACTTTCGTGCTTCTTTTGCTAACTCCATGTTCACTTCCATACATTAGGCTTGGAACCTGGACTCCGTTGTGTATGCCAGTTTAGCTTTCAGGGAAAGGTATTATATATAATTTAACCTTACTAAAAAAAGTCTTACTGTCCGCCTCCGTAGTGTAATGGTCAGCACGCTCGGCTACCGTTCTGGAGGTTTCGGGTTCGATTCCCAAGGGGGGTAAAATAAATATTAGTGATTTTTTCACTGTAATATTTATTCAAAATTACCATGGACTGGTACCTAAAGCGGAGGGCTGATCACCTTTCCTTCATGTGTAAACGATCAAGATAACACTGCGTTTATATGACAGTGCCCTATGCACCATTTGGGTGCGGATAAGGGTTTTATATATTACTAAAAAAATTAATTAACCCTTGACTGCATGACTTTTTTTGCATGACTGCATGACTGCATTGACAGTTCGTCTTCGAGAGACAAGTGAAATTATTATTTTGACGTTCATAGCGCGTCTTTTTGCTAAATTATGAACTATATACGTGAGTTATGAATAATATCTAATCAGTAACAACAAAAAATGGTTGGTTATATTTTTAAAGAACGTTTTGACACTAACTTTTGGGTATGTAACAAAATTGATACACTATGCAGTGAAGTGTAAAAAAATAAAAAATAATTATCAAGATCTGGAGTAGTGACCTGTCCATGACGCCCTCCTGCTGCGTGTCCATGTTGACGAGCTGCTTGTGGCGGTGTGCGCGCTCCCCGCGCTCCCGCTCCGCAGCCGCACGCGCCTCCCGCGCCCGCCGCGCGCGCTCCTCCGTCTCGCGCACCAGCACGTTCTCCTGGTGGGCGGCCTAGACAAACAGACACACGACCCGGGTTTAGTTACACATTCGAGCGAGGGAGTCTGGCGAGTCTCTGAGCGACAACTGAGCGACATCTGAGCGACAGCTGAGCGACAACTCCTGATGACACTTGACACTTGAGTTTTATTTCCACACCCGAGAGAGCGAGTCACCTGATGACGCCCTACCGAGCTTTAGTTCCACACTCGACCGAGCGATGAGACAAAGTCTGCAAGCTTCTGAGGCTCATACGAAAAGTACAGGGTGGCACAAAATTAGTTAAAATAGATGAATTGAAATGAAATGAAAATCCAACCTTTCGGAAGATGTTAAAATTTTTGCAAATGGCGTTGTACGTCAATCGAATTGTTGTTTTTGCATTTTGAAGAAAGGGTATTGTTTAATTATTTTTTTCATGCTTCATACTGCTCATGTACGGAGCCAGGCCTACTCACGTGGAAGGAGTCCTTGAAGATCTTGATGTCCCCGAAGAAGTCCTCCAGGGTGTACTTGGCCTGGTCGAAGGCGTAGAACTCGGCCAGATCCGCATAGAGCTCCTCCATCTTGCGGAGCATGGAGCGCAGGATGTCGCACTGCGTACGGGCTTCCTCGGCAAATGGCTGTTCAATGGACCGTCAAGGAAAAACATCACCACAAAAAAATATCACCTCAAATATACTGTGATATTATATGATACATAGTTTATTCTATATGATATGCTACATGTCCGCCTCCGTAGTGGAATGGTCAGCGTGCTCGGCTACCATACTGGATGTCCCGAGTTCGATTCCCAGGGGGGGTCAAATAAATATAAGTGATTTTTCATTCTAATATTTATTCAATATTACCCTGGACTTGTACCTGAAGTACCCTGTACTTGTGCGGTGGGCTGACCACCTTTCCTTCATGTGTTGACGATCAAGATTACACTGCGTTTGTATGATGCAGTGCCCTATGCACCATTGGGGTGCAGATAAGGGTTTGTAGTGAATATTTATTCAATACTACGAGGTGGGGGCAGAAGGCAGATCTCCTGGCTCCGGAATATACCGGATTGGACGGGGATCAGGACTGTCTAGAGCTGCCCGAGACAAGGACAATTACTCTCAAGTGATAGTCGACGTCAGGGGGACCTGATATGACACGCACAGAAGAAGATGTTATTAATGATTGGCAAAGGATACGGCCATGACAGTGTGGAAGCAGTCCTCAGCATCTTGCGGCGTCAGAGAATTTTTGAGATCCGTCTCCAGACCCTTGATGTCGGAGTCCATTTTCTTCAGAGATTTCTGCAGGTTGTCCATGGAAACGCGGGAGGCCCTAAAAAAATATTCCAACAAAATAAAAAATAATGCTACTTTCATAATCAAAAGAAAATCCAATTTGTAACTGATATAAATGTAACAGGTATAATATTTATTGAAATACCATCCACCGATCGCCTTCAAACTTCGCTAATTCAAAAACATAATTTAAACTTCAAAGTCGCTGATTCCAGTGGCAGAAAATGAGAAAAGTACACACTGTCAAAATGCGATCCCTCAGACAAATCGCTCACTCCTTTCAAGAACGTCATAAATCAAAAATTGTCAATTTTCAGTTGTGCATGTTTTTGGAATGCCCATAAAATGAACTATAATATATCCCAAATAAAGCGGTATATTTTTAACATAATATTTACCCACTACAGGGCAGAAAGTGTTGTTTTTGCATTTTGAAGAAAAGGTATTGTTTAATTATTTTTTTAAATATACTAAATATTTTTCAAATGGAGAAAAAACCTTCAGGTTTTACCTAAAAAGATCTGTTGCACAGTAAAAAGATCAATAAGTGGCTTGTTATTCATTTTTAATACATTGTATTATACTTTTAAACTTTAAAAACGTTCTCCTGAAAAATCAAGTTTTTTGATTGATGACGTTCTTGAAAGGAGTGAGCGAAATGCGTAGCAAAACAATGTTTGATAGATGTTCGAATGGTAAAATAAGGAAAGAATGCAAGGCTGAGATAAGCATTATTGATAAAATTAAGAAAGGTGTGTTGGGATGGTTTGGACATGTGGAACGAATGAGTGAGGAAAGAACGGTAAAACAAATTCATGAGGCGAACGTAATTGGAAAAAGGAGCAGAGGAACACCGAGAAAAACTTGGCACAATCAGGCATGCCAAATACTTGAAAGCGGTCAGGTTAGGAGTTGTAACAATCGGCGGTTATGTATGAGGAGATGCATGAACGTGGAAGAGGCGAGGAATTTTTGCAAAGACAGAGTGGTATGGTGTTCTTATTCTCTTTGCCTACCCCTACGGAGAAGCGGCGTGATGGTTAGTTTTTACATACTTGTCAACGTGTGGAATTTCCTCATTGAAGTTCAGCGCCTCCGGGAATTTGTGCTCTATGGTCTCCACCAGATAATGTAGCAGCGTGTGCTTGTTCTCCATATCTTTAGTGGAAGTCAGCTGGAAAAGAAACGCATCAAGTAAGGTCACTTAAACAGCCTACGACGGATCATAAACCCTGTAAATACCCAGAATTCTTAAGTGGAGAAACCCATATTTGATAGGTTTACAATAGTATAAAATTTCAAATAATTATGTAGATTGCCCAGAGCTTTTATCACTCATCAATTTTAGAGTCCCGGGAGCACAGACCACATACAAAAACTTATTTAAAATCCCTAAAATGCACACCAAGTCCTACCAAAATTCATTTTTACATCGAGCCTGCGATATGTGCTGAAATACTTAATGAAATAGACATCAATAATGTTTCTTTTAATACGTTTAAAAGAAAAATTGTTGAAGTCTATTTGAACAGTTGATAAAGAAATGTTCTATATACATAGTTATACTTTTATGACAGTTTCTTTAAATTGTTTTATTTTTAGATTACTGTAGGTGGAAACCTATAGTTGGAATTCTTATTTTTTTTGTATTTTATCATATTACGTTATTTTTGTCGAAATATTCTGTTGGTTTTCCAATTAAAAAATAAAAATATACAAAGTGATTGAAAAATAAAACCAAAATTTAAAATGACTTATTTTGTAAATTCAAAGGTTTGTTAACTTTGTGGTATGGTAATATCACACTCTCCTTATCATTCATCGTTCACTTTGTGTAATACCACTTAAAGACACTACTTCGTGACTGCCGGTTTAGGAATAATCATTCCATTGTCAGTTTAAAAAAAAATATCATTAACATAAATTGTATACATTTATTTAAATCACAATTTTTAACATATTTAAAAATATATATATGTATTTTGCAGAGACCCACCAAGCCACTTGTGTGTCTTGTCGGTGGAGTTCTTTTTTAATACATTTTTTATTGTTTTTAACCATTTTAACCTAATATACACACAAAAAAGAGAAAAATTAGTGATATATAAATTTTACAATTTTCATAAAATTAACTCTTGATCATTTACCCATTCCTTTATTTTGCCTTTGTTCCATATTTTATTTTGACCTCTAACCTCCGTCGGCAACAAATTAAAAATGTTTGTAACGATATATTGCAGTGTTGGACTCCCATATTTATTGTTAATTCTTGGGACTATCAAACCGTCGATGTGTGTAAATCGTGTATCATGGTTGTGTACTAGGAGATGTGGATATTTTTGTCTAGTTTGTTGTTCAACGATGATACTCATCCACAATATTCCACGTACCGGCAGTAATTTTAAATGTTTATAAAGTGAAGTTGTTTATTCTATATTCTTCTTCATCTATGTTGAGATGTCAAAAAAAAATGTAAATAGTTATTTAACCGCGATAACTTTGTTCCTGAGAGACGCCCGTGCGTCACTCACACTTGAAGTTGTTCGAATTTCAAATGATGTGCAAGCAAGTACCGGCCAAACCAATTACAAACCCTCTTCTTACTACCTCGGAATGTGTAACTGGAATTTTTTTTATTTATTTTTGGGAACTGAGAAGGGTTAATAATCATATTCTTCTTAACTTTTTAACCGCGTTAACTTTGTTCCTAAGAGACGCCTGTGCGCGGCGGTATTTCGTCATTTTTTAAATGATTACTTTTATCATGTATTTAGTTAAGAAACGATTTATTTTCCTAAGCAAAAACGTTCAATGGGATTCATTGTGCCTTTTTGGTACTCTATAATACACTTGTGTCACATTATTTTTTAAATATATTGTAATATAAACAAATAAGATCGTAACATCAATAAATCAAAGCACGCATCGTGTGTCACTCTTACACGCTGGCGATGCGTAGCGTCAAAAGTGAGACAGACATGATTATGGCGCGGACTAATTATCGACCTTAAGAAAAATCAGGGATCTGTTCTTTTATTTATCCTTGTGATGTTACATATTATTAGTCAGATATTTCAACAGATGTCATAAGGCCAAGGATTGACGTATTATTTTATTCAAAGTTCCACACCATGAAAAAATCCCTCCAAGTTGAACTGAGGTTGGAAACTTGGAGCAAAGTAAAAACACATACGGTTATGCGAGCCGCGTGGATCCGGTTAAAATGTTGGAATTATTTTTCGATGACCCTGTCTTTTTTTTTATATAGAATTTGAGTTGGATTTGCTTATCGTACCTTGGTGAGGAAGCTAATTTCGAAGCCGAAAGCTCCCGCATTGTTTGATCCGGTGTTCATGTAGTTTCCCAGGAGCAGGACCAGCTCCAGGATCTTGGCGAACTTCCCGCTGGACTTCATCTCCTCACAGGCCGCGGTGCCGGACACGATGTCCTGAAACATAGCGAGCTTTACATATTCTCTCATCATTCCACCAGTCCGTGCTGATATCAATTTTATTTATTGTTTGGGCACTTTGTGGTAAGATATTAAATTTTTTTTATATTTTATTATATTTTGTAATTTTTTATAAATATTCTGTTGGTTTTCCGATAAACATAGCCAGCTTTACATATTCTCTCCTCATCATTCCACCAGTCCGTGGTGAAATCAATTTTATTTACTGTATCGGCATTCACTTTGTGGTCAGACATTATATATATAAATATTTTTTTATTTATTCGGGAATTGTATAGCTTTACATTTAGTAAAAGTATATAATAAAAAATAGTTAAATTCATAAAAAAAGCCAATTACACAATTATAATATTATGTTATATAAATGTGTCAATGCGTCGTATACAATTTCAATGTGAATCAGGTAACCCTTGGTTTGCAAATTTTCTAGAAGCACCCCAGTGTAGGCAGTGAAAGGGATTAGCGTTTAGTTCAATTAGTCAGCTATATCCGACTCCGACTCGACGTTGGCCGGTGCACAGACACCCCCAACCTTGACCAGCAGACAGACACGGCAGACAGACACAGCAGACAGACATAGCAGACAGACATATGATCAGCAAGAAGCAAGGGCTCAATTACCGGCTTGATCTCGTTGACCAGCTCCAGGTAGTGCTGCTTGAAGGAGAGGCTCCGCAGGCGCGGGAGCAGCCTCTTGACGTCGGCGATGGTCACCCCGAACTGCTCGGCCTCCGTCAGCTCCTCGTAGGACTCCTTCAGCTCCGACAGCCGCTTGAGCTGCTCCGGGGGCGGCAGGTACTGCAAACAGGTCATCATTGCAATTTTTAAAATCAATTAGACGAAATTACACGTAATTCGAGCTTTATTTATATAATTTGTCAAAATGATCAAATATTATTTTTCGACATCTCATCAAAGATGAAGAAGAATATGGAAGTCTGGGCATTTACGGGGCTGACGACCGTCATCGGCTGGTTTAAGTGATCACTTTACACACGTGTAACATTCTAATAAAAGAGTTTCTGCTTAGTAAAAAAGCTTCTTTACATCTCACCAATAGATGTCTGTAGTGAAGTTCTAGTGATTCAAGAACAAGGTTTCTAAATTGGTACATATATATAGAACTTCCAAGAATTTGAGTAGTGTGGTTGTCAATAATGGGTAGAATTGGTGAATGTTACACGTGTGTAAAGTGATCACTTAAACCAGCCGATGACGGTCGTCAGCCCCGTAAATGCCCAGACTTCCATATTCTTCTTCATCTTTGATGAGGTGTCAAAAAATAATATGAAAATAACTCCTGTAATTGGAGATAATCCAGATTTTGTGAACAAGTATTTGGACATAATCAAAATGTTGTAAAAAAAATGATAAAATACAATATTGTAATGAATATTTAAATGATTTAAGAGAACACTTGTTTTTATACCACTTGAGTTTTATTAAAGACTACTAGTTTCAGAAGCTAAACTTCCATCATTCAGGTCTGAATAATAATAGTTATTATTCAGACCTGAATGATGGAAGTTTAGCTTCTAAAACTTTTTTTTTTTTTTTAAAACCCTTATCCGCACCCCAATGGTGCATAGGGCACTGCGTCGTATAAACGCAGTGTTATCTTGATCGTTTACACATGAAGGAAGGGTGATCAGCCCTCGGCTTCAGGTACCAGTCCAGGGTAGTATTGAATAAATATTACAGTGAAAAAATCACTTATATTTATTTTACCCCCCTTGGGAATCGAACCCGGGACCTCTAGAAACGGTAGCCGAGCGTGCTGACCATTACACTACGGAGGCGGACAAACTAGTAGTCTGAAACTAGTAGTCTGAAACTAGTAGTCTTTAATAAAACTCAAGTAGTATAAAAACAAGTGTTTTCTTTAATCATTGTAACATGTCTTACCACAATGTTAATGCCGAAACAACTAATAAAATATTTAAATCATGGGTGGCCAACATTTTCAGTAGTCTTCCGGGGCGCCGGAATCCTCGGGGTTGGAAAAAGAGACGCGAGGGGTTGATGCCCTCAGGTGGCATTCTGAGGACATGTCCCAACCATGTCCACCTTCTCCTCTTCAGGACTTCCAGTATGAGGGGCTGTTGAGTTCTTCTCCTCACCTCGTCATTCCTGACCAAGTCATACCACTTTATACCCAGTATTCGCCTCAGGGACCTATTTTCAAAACTTGCTAGTTTCTTCTTTCAGTATGAGGGGCTGTTGAGTTCTTCTCCTCACATCGTCATTCCTGACCAAGTCATACCACTTTATACCCAGTATTCGCCTCAGGGACCTATTTTCAAAACTTGCTAGTTTCTTTTTTCAGTATGAGGGGCTGTTGAGTTCTTCTCCTCACCTCGTAATTCCTGACCAAGTCATACCACTTTATACCCAGTGTTCGCCTCAGGCACCTATTTTCAAAACTTGCTAGTTTCTTGCTTTGAGCTTTGGTGAGGTGCCACGACTCACATCCGTACAGCAGCAATGTTAGGATGCAGGCGTTAAAGAGACGACACTTTTTAATAAATAAAACAATGGCTGTTTCGTCTAATGGTAATTAGACAAAATGGTCTAATGGTCACTTGTGATGAGGAAGACGGAAACTCACAAACGATAGTCAATTAATTATTTATAAAAAATTACAAAGTTATAAGAACAAAGCGACACCAATATATCGGAAATTATAACAACATTTTGAGTGTGTCCAAATACTTGTTCACAAAATCTATATTATCTCCAATTACAGGAGTTATTTTCATATTATTTTTTGACATCTCATCAAAGATGAAGAAGAATATGGAAGTCTGGGCATTTACGGGGCTGACGACCGTCATAGGCTGATAACTCCTGTAATTGGAGATAATCCAGATTTTGTGAACAAGTATTTGGACACACTCAAAATGTTGTATTTAAAACTTAATGAACTGCGTCTCTTGCCTACAATTTTAATAAACAAATTGTTATAAAAAATACACAATTATCGGCATGAACAATGGCACTAGAAGGGTTAGACAACTGTCCCGTGTATATTCACCTGTATCAAGAGGTCCAGGACGGTGGCCGTCAGGACCTGGGTGTCGCAGCGCATGATGCACTTCCTCACCGAGGAGTAGGACATGTGCTTGAGCGCTCCGCCCAGCAGGATGGATATGTTCTGGGCCGCCTTTCCGTCTAGCACCTTGAGGTTCTTCACCTTCTTCATGGTGCCAACCCTGAAATCATCGCCAAAATGAATACCGCATCCCGTCGGTTTGCAATCTCACTTATGTTCTTGTTAAAAGGAGACTGAGCGGAGCATTTTGTCGTAACATAACATCGTAACATCGCTCGCGGCGAGCATCACCGAGCATCCCAAACTATGGATGGAGCGGTCAGCTCGCTGTACTGACGGCCTGAATGCTCGCATTGTAACGTGTTACGTTACCACCAAATGCTCCGGTCAGTCTCCACCTTTACAAATATTACAACATAAAATATAAAATAAAGTTGCCTCTGCCTGGGCTTGCCCTATGGCCTACACATGTTGGTAAATTGAACCGTGTGAGGACCAGTAGAGCATTGGACACTAGCACATATCGCTCACTCCTTTCAAGAACGTCATAAATCAAAAATCGACAATTTTCAGTTGTGCATGTTTTCCGAATGCCCAGAAAATCTACTATATTCCAGCGAAAGAGGCATATTTTTAACTTAATATTTACCCGCTACAGGGCAGAAAGTGTTGTTTTTGCATTTTTAAGAAAATGTATTGTTAAGTTATTTTTATAAATATACTAAATATTTTTTAAATGGAGAAAAAGCCTTTAGGTTTTACCTTAAAAGATCTGTTGCACAGTTAAAAGTTCAATAAGTGGCTTGATATTTATTTTTAATAAATTGTATTATATTTTAAAACATTAAAAACGTTCTCCTGAAAAATCACGTTTTTTGATTTATGACGTTCTTGAAAGGAGTTAGCGATATTGAGACACCGCGTGTGTATAAAGTGATAGGACTACTATCGTCAGGGGGCCTTGCCTCGGCACCGCGGCGTCCTCGCTCTGCCTGGGCTTGCCCCGCGGCCTACACATGTTGATAAATTGAACCGCGTGAGGACCAGTAGAGCATTGGACACTAGCACATATTGAGACACTGCGTGTGTATAAAGAAATAGGACTACTATCATCAGGGGGCCTTGCCTCGGCTCCGCGGCGTCCTCGCTCTGCCTGGGCTTGCCCTGGGGCCGGGAGCAGAACTTCTGCGCCAGCCCGCTGAGGATGTCGGGCGAGGCCAGGCGGTCCTCGCGCACGCCCACCCAGAAGGACTTCTCCGACATGCTCTGCGGCACGATGCTCTTCCAGTTGGCCCTCTTCAGCGGCCCGTCCACCTCCCACTTCTTCTTGGGCTTCAGCCCGTGCGGCAGCACGTCCGGACGAGGCATCTAGAAATGAGAAGACTTGGTACAGACAGATTGAGATAAGGGTGTTTGTTGTCTTTGTGTAAAGTACTGCCTTGTGTTATTGTTGTCTTTCAGTGTCGTGGTTAGGACTTTGTGCCAGGGTTGTTCTTGATTATAAAATAATAAATAAATAAAATATAAAATAATAATAATAAAACCCTTATCCGCACCCCAGTGGTGCATAGGGCACTGCTTCATATAAATGCAGTGTTATCTCGATCGTTTACACATGAAGAAAAGGTGATCAGCCCTCCGCTTCAGGTACCAGTCCAGGGTAATTTTGAATAAATATTAAACTGAAAAAATCACTAATATTTATTTGACCCCCCCTGGAAATCAAACCCGGGACCTCCAGAACGGTAGCCGAGCGTGCTGACCGTTACACTACGGAGGTGGACAAATATTTGACACACAAAATAGGGTAAAATAAGAGACGAAATGTCTCTTCTACAAGAGCGCATTGAAGAAATTGACTCACCATGGGCGCCATGGGCATCATGCCGCCGGGGGGCGGCGGGGGTGGCGGACCCCCCATGCCGGGGGGCGGGGGCGGGGGCGGCGGACCCCCCATCCCGGGGGGCGGCGGCGGCGGAGGGGGGCCACCACCTGATATTAAATAAATTAAAATTAAAACATGCAAAAAAAAATACAGTGAAATACACAGTGAAACCTCTCATAATAAGCATAATTCGTTCTAGCATCTTACTTGTTAAGCAAAACACTTGCTATGCGAAATACTCTTTAAGCGAAATAATCGTTAAGCGAAACACTTGATATTGACACATTTTTCTCCATACAAATCTTAGTAAAATACGATAATGCTTTCCAGGCCGAAAGGATATTCATTTTTTTAAATACAGTCTAACTCGGTTATTACGAGCACAGATATAGCGAGATCTCGGATAAAACGAGCAAACATTTGTTGACATTTTGCTTTTTGATTTTGTCATACATTTATGTAACGGTTATAAGGAGCTACTTCTCGGCTATATAATAATATAATAAAACCCTTATCCGCACCCCAATGGTGCATAGGGCACTGCGTCATATAAACGCAGTGTTATCTTGATGGTTTGCACATGAAAGAAAGGTGATCAGCCCTCCGCTTCAGGTACCAGTCCAGGGTAATATTGAATAAATATGACAGTGAA
Organism: Brachycentrus maculatus; assembly: GCF_059751285.1. Lineage (NCBI taxonomy): Eukaryota > Metazoa > Arthropoda > Insecta > Trichoptera > Brachycentridae > Brachycentrus > Brachycentrus maculatus. The sequence continues at coordinate 58,811 of NW_028280855.1, forward strand.
AAAATCACTTATATTTATTTTACCCCCCTTGGGAATCGAACCCGGGACCTCCAGAACGGTAGCCGAGCGTGCTGACCATTACACTACGGAGGCGGACAGAGCTATAACGAGCAAAAATGTTGCCAAAAAATCTTAAAACCGTAAATATGTCGAATTTTTTCAACACCATTTTTGACCCTAAGCAATAAAATCCGACAGGGCAGATAACTAGACCAATGCCGCCGGGATCGGATGACAACTTTGTATTCTTATCCGCATTTGAAAAGAACACATCGGAGCTGAAAAAATAGGAACTGTGATCGTACAAATGTTGATGAAACATTGCAACAACGGTTTTGTACCCAAAGTAGCGAGGAATTTTCCAACTTATATAAAGTACGAGTATTATATAAGATGATGATTGAAAGAAAAATATGACATGTCGCTCACTCCTTTCAAGAACGTCATAAATCAAAAATCGTCAATTTTCAGTTGTGCTTGTTTTCGGTTGCGTCAGTAAAATTCAGTGCCCTATGCACCATTGGGTGCGGATGAGAAATGCGGATGAGATGTGCTGGAAAAAGAAGGCTGGGTTTATGTTCTGTTTGAACTACCTGCAAAAATCAAACAATTAAATTGATTCACCCCTTTTTCAAGTGTCATTGCCGATATATTTATAAGTCTTTTTTATAAATTTGTCACATCGCTCACTCCTTTCAAGAACGTCATAAATCAAAAATTGACAATTTTCAGTTGTGCATGTTTTCGGAATGCCCAGAAAATGTACTATATCCCAGCAAAAGCGGCATATTTTTAACTTAATATAAACCCGCTACAGGGCAGAAAATGTTGTTTTTGCATTTTGAAGAAAAGGTATTGTTTAATTATTTTTTTAAATTTAATAAATATTTTTCAATTGGAGAAAAAACCTCCAAGTTTAATCTAAAAAGATCTGTTACATAGAAAAAAGTTCAATAAGTGGCTCGATATTTATTTTTAATACATTGTATTATATTTTAATACATTGTATAAACTTTAAAAACGTTCTCCTGAAAAATCAATTTTTTTGATTTATGACGTTCTTGAAAGGAGTGAGCGATGTGTGTAACGGATTAATTGCATATTTTTGTTTGAATTGCGACTTATTATGTTATGCGACCCTTCCATACACTCCATGTCTTCATGTAATAGGTATGTTTATAAAAAAATACCTATTCTCGGATATAAGGACTAACGGTTATAACGAGTAAATTCAGTCGATCCCTTCGTCCTCGCTATAACCGAGTTTGACTGTATTTTTTTAATGTTTATTCTAATTAAATTACATACATATTTGTTAAGGAGTGCTACAACTTGGAATACAATTTAGATTTGAAAAAAAATATATATATGAATAAAAACATGAATTTCTGACAAATGTTTAATGCTTTATATAACCAGAAGAAGAAGAGAAAGTATGTATTACCGGGCATCGGGGGGGGAGGGGGTCCACCCATTCCCGGCATGGGCGGAGGCGGGGGGGCCATTCCTGGAAAGATAGTTTATTTAATTTTATCATATGTATAATATTTTATCATTAAAATAATATTTGATTATTTCTTGAATATTTTTTGCAGGTACTTTGTGGCAAATTTTATGAGTCGTAACAATCGGCGGGTATGTATGAGGAGATGCATGAACGTGGAAGAGGCGGAGAATGTTTGCAAGGATAGAGTGGTGTGGCGTTCTATTCTCTCTGCCTAACCCTGTGATGGTTAGTTAGTTACATTTCATAAACATCATAAAATAAAACAACTTTATTTTAACCACTTTTTATTGGTACACTTTATCTAACCGGTTTCGACAAGAACCTTGTCATCATCAGGGCTTATGTACATACTAAATTCTAAAACATTGAAATACTCATGGTTAAGTTGTCATGCGGAGTTGACGTATTCGCTACGCAATGCACAATAAAAACAACATTTAGGAATTTTTTAAATCATATTTTCGTATGGTGTACGGAGTGCGTGGAAGTTTTTGGTAAGGGAAGGGTAATTAACCATGAGTATTTCAATGTTTTAGAATTAGTACATAAACCCTGATGATGACAAGGTTCTTGTCGAAACCGGTTGGATAAAGTGTACCGATAAAAAGTGGTTAAAACAAAGATGTTTTATTTTATTTTATAAATATTTGATTTTTTCAAAATGATAATTTATACCTGGCATGGGCGGGGGCGGTGGCATGGACCCTCCTCCCGGCACCGATAGATTCTGAAAAAATATATTTATAAAACAGTCATTAATGTTTGCAAAGAAGCATTCAAAGAAACAAGTGGATGTACCTCCTAGTTTGGTCGTTTTTTTATCATTCAAATCTCGCCATTTAGCTGTCCAAAATTAAAACACAGTAAGGGACATTTTTGTGTAGTACGTTTTTTTGCATTTATGGACTTAGTAGAATCTACTAGTACTAGTAATTGAAAGGTAATGAGTTTAAAAAAATTATTAACTGGATCCACGCGGCTCGCATAACCGTATGTGTTTTAACAAAACATGCCCCATACGCGGCTGACATAAGCGTTTGTGTTTTTACATTGCTCCAAGTTTCCAACCTCAGTTCAACTTACAGGGATTTTTTCATGGTGTTGAACTTTGGATAAAATAATACGTCAATCCTTGGCTTTATGACATCCGTTGAAATATCTATAATTTGTAACATCACAAGGATAAATAAAAGAACAGATCCCTGATTTTTCTTGCGGTCGGTAATTATTCCGCGCCATAATCACGCCCTATATCTGTCTCACTCTTGACGCTACGCATCGCCAGTGGGTAAGAGTGACACACGATGCGTGCTTTGATTTATTTATGTTACGATCTAATTTGTTTATATTACGATATATTTCAAGAATAATGTGACACACGTGTATTATAGAGTACCAAAAAGGCACAATGAATCCCATTGAACGTTTTTGTTTAGGAAAATAAATCGTTTCTTAACTAAATACACGATAAAAGTAATCATTTAAAAAACGGCAAAATACCGCCGCGTACGGGCGTCTTTTAGGAACAAAGTTAACGCGGTTAAAAGGTTAAGAAGAATATGATTATTAACCCTTCTCAGTTCCCAAAAATATATTAAAAAAATTCCAGTTACACATTCCGAGGTAGTAAGAAGAGGGTTAGTAATTGGTTTGGCCGGTACTTGCTTGCACACCATTTGAAATTGGAACAACTTCAAGTGTGAGTTTGCCAGACCCCAATTAAATACAAAATAACAAGATAGTAGCGTTTTTTCCATACTCCGCAATGGACAAGTCTTGTGCCACCGACAAAAGGACAACCAGTCAAGTAAAAATCACCCCGATCCCAGCGCTGGATCAACTACCAAACGAGCGAAAGGGGTGAGTTCTTTTATTTCATTTGTAGTGTTAGCGTTTGCCTGAATCGCTGTCCCTTTGTCTTGAAGGTTCCGATCATACATCATCCAACTAACTTGAGAGGATTTCACGACTCTAATAACGATCACTATATTTCATTGGTTTAGAATCGCCCTCTCATTAACAGGGAGAATACGAGATTCTCCCTGTATCTGGAAAGTACGTATCGGTACCACGTGGTGGCCAATTACCTGGTCCTCAAATAATTTAGTTCGCACTGTGGCGAAACCATCAGTCCCACTTTTGTTCACACGTGCCAAACAAAGGTCCTTCGAGCTATTAGTTTATTTTTTTATTTTAATTTTGTACCGTGGCGAAACCAATAATAAAAATATTGAATCGGAAAACGGCCCCAGCCGCAACAACCACTGAAAATCTGTTTTAGGATGTACTTCGTTTTGAATTGCTTAGTATTAGTGTTGTTTGGATGACATAGTATACTACTGAGAGATGCTCCTGTCTCTTCGTCAGGACAAACACCGCTACTACTGACAACTAAGTAACTAACTACTGGCAAGTTGGGGAGGGTTACCTTGGCGATGGCGGCTATGGACGGCGACGCGGCGCCCCCGCCCTCCTTGAGCCGGGACTCGAGGTGCGCCAGCTTGGCCTCCGCCTCCTGGCGGGCCGCCAGCGCCGCCTCCAGCTTGCGGTTCAGCTCCTCGGAGCGCCTCTCGTCCTCCAGCCGGGACTTTTCTGCAACACGGAGCAGCGTTAGTGCTCTTACCCAGTGATGGGCAAACTTATTGGCCAAAGAGCCAAATATGCACATTTTTCTTCCTCTTCAAACCCTTATCTGCACTCAATGGTGCACAGGGCACTGCATCCCATAAACGCAGTGTTATCTTGATCGTTAACACATGAAGGAAAGGTAATCAGCCCTCCGCTTCAGGTACCAACCAGTCCGGGGTAATATTGAATAAATATTAGAGTAAAAAAATCACTTATATTTATTTGTAGCTGAGCGTGCTGACCATTACACTACATCAGGAAGCCTAGATGCTTCCGTATCAAATCCGGGAATGCGGTTGGGACAGCTTGCAATGGGTCAGACGGATCTAGTGGATCGCTCTATGTATTACCTATCAAGCACTCCAACAGCGGCTGGACATCGATGCTGAACCTCGAAGTGGCCCGGAAGTCGGGATCGCAGCCGTTCTTATGCAGCACGATTTGGGTGACACACTCTTCTATCAACTTGTAGTAAGCGGGTCTGAAACGCAAACATATAATATATAGAACCCTTATCCGCACCCCAATGGTGCATAGGGCACTGCGTCATATAAACGCAGTGTTATCCTGATCGTTTACACATGAAGGAAAGATGATCAGCCCTCCGCTTCAGGTACCAGTCCAGGGTAATATTGAATAAAATATGACAGCGAAAAAATCACTTATATTTATTTTACTCCCCTTGGGAATCGAACCCGGGACCTCCAGAACGGTAGCCGAGCGTGCTGACCATTACACTACGGAGGCGGACGCAAACAACTTATTAATATCAATTTATACGCGTTGTTATTGCAATGTTAAAATTGCTGTAGACTTTTTTGCAAAAATAGTTCTTTTTATGAGGTGTGTACGAAATCAACAATATTTTTCTCAAATATTGGTCGATTTTGGTGTTTCTTTCTGGTATTGGCGGAGAACATGTCACACTGCTCAAATATAACAGCGTTTTGTAATAAATACGGTAGCCGGGTACATTATACATTATTTCAAAAGTCAAAACCGGACTAACTAGACGTCCACTGATTATATCCTGGAGGATTCCCATATCCAATAACAAACGACGATCTTCAAGACTGAGTAATTGGTTTTTTTTACAGGAAGATATATAGCAGTGGCGGTCGGTGACTTTTTGCAGAAGGGATGCTGGACATCAAATGTTTATACTCGTACTTACTACGTACTAGATACCAAACATGCACATCTAGACGCCATCTCCATAAATCCATAAATCAATAATTACATATGCAAAACGTAATCAATTCATATGTATTTATTTAAATTATAAAGTAAATCGCAGGTTGATAATATTCAATAACAATTTGACTTTAGTATTCAAGCTCAAAAGCAGCAAACTGTCAAAGCAACGCGTGCACTAAGAACAATCCAATAAAGTATGTGATTCTGTTCATTATACATATTGGTATTAAGGACGTTTTTTGTATTTTGGATGCTGTAATTAATATTGTATACAGAAAGAACGTAGGTTCTAGCACTGTGCATGCGGTTTTACATCGCTTCCAGACCACGTATTGCTTGCGTACGTGCGTTTTACGCATTTCACAGTATTTGAGAATGTATATGTATTTAGACTCGCCCGCGATCTTGTATCGTGTCGTTTGTTGCGCGTACGCTGAGACGGGACGATATATGCACGATGTTTTATAATATTTGTATAATCTGGAAAGCGGTTTTTTTGTAAAAAAAATCACATTTTGGTCGCTGTAAAAATATAAAAATATTTAAATTGCAGTATATTTACGGATAGAAGTACAAATCTTTTTACTCTAAAATGCAAGGGATGCGGAGCATCCACAGCCTGTGTGGACGGACCGCGCTTGATATATAGTTTAAGTCTGTTATCTTGCATTTCCAATCGAGATGACGTACGAATCTCCACAGAATTTTTATAATTATAATTTTTATAATTGATCATCTTCCACCTTCCTTGGTACAAACAGTTTTCTCTTACCTGATGTCATGGTCGTCTCTTATGAACAGCAGATGTTGCAGAATCGAGAGTAGGTAAGGTTCCGAGGCAGTGTCCAGGGTCACGTTCTTCACCAGCTCAAAGCACTCGTTTATGTCGTCAAACTCCAATCTGAAAGCGACGCAAAATTCCATTTTATTCCACATGTTCATGTAAGACGGAAGATATCGTGAGGTGGGGATACTGGAATGAACACGTAAACAGAAGGTCAGAAGACAGACTTCCACGTATCGCCCTTCAAGAAAACCCTGGAGGACGCAGAACCCCAGGCAGACCTCCAAAAGGTAGAGAGATAGCTGGCAGGCAATATCCCAAGAGCAACAGGTGGCAGCAAAGACTGATACCTAGGATCTATAGAAAGATGAAGAAGATACTCATCAACAACATTAACTTTTTGCGTAGTTGTAAATGCATTAATAGTGCTATGGTAGTGACGTGTAGTACAGTTCGCACAGTACAATAATTGTCCTGAAGAAGAGACGGGTGTGTCTTGAAACTGGTAGACAAAAATATTCGCTCCATAGGTGGAATATTTTTAGTCAGTGTTTGATAATGTCCTAAGAGGAAACGCGTCACGTATTAACATATACATAAATAAATGTAGAATTCAATGCAACAAACCTTGTTTTATTTTGGATATATTACCCAACAATTTGAATTCATTTTGCAATTTGAGTGAATCGAACCCGTGACGCCAGTTTCGCAGTCGAGCGTCTACCCAACTACACCTGTCCGCTGAGTATAGTCAGTGAATGGTCGTCAGCGGTCTTCCGGAATCCTCGGAGTTGGAAGAAGAGACATGAAGGGTCAACGCTCTCGGTTGGCATTCTAAGGACATGTCCCAACCATGTCCACCTTCTCCTCTTAACCTTTTAACCGCGTTAACTTTGTTCCTAAGAGACGCCCGTGCGCGGCGGTATTTCGCCATTTTTTTAATGATTACTTTTATCATGTATTTAGTTATAGCGATTTATTTTCCTAACAAAAACGTTCAACGGGATTCATTGTGCCTTTTTGGTACTCTATAATACACTTGTGTCACATTATTCTTGAAATATATCGTAATATTAAAAAATAAGATTGTAACAAATAAATCAAAGCACGCATCGTGTGTCACTCTTACCCACTGGCGATGCGTAGCGTCGAGAGTGAGACAGATATAGGGCGTGATTATGGCGCGGAATAATTACCGACCGCAAGAAAAATCGGGGATCTGTTCTTTTATTTATCCTTGTGATGTTACAAATTATTAGTCAGATATTTCAACAGATGTCATAAGGCCAAGGATTCACATATTATTTTATCCAAAGTTCCACACCATGAAAAAATCCCTCCAAGTTGAACTGAGGTTGGAAACTTGGAACAAAGTAAAAACACATACGCTTATGTCAGCCGCGTATGGGGCATGTTTTGTGAAAACACATACAGTTATGCGAGCCGCGTACATCCGGTTAAGGACTTCCAGCATGAGGGGCTGTTGGGTTCTTCTCCTTACATCGTCATTCCTGACCGAGTCATACCACTTTACACCCAGTATTTGCCTCAGGCACCTATTTTTGAGTGGTTTTACACTACCATTACAAAAAGAAAAAATTTAAATCATGTAATATTTCATTACTCACTTGACATTGTCAAATTTGGTCATGAATTCATCGTGATCTTCTTCCGCGTGCTGATCAAAGACGTTCATCTGTATCAGCATGGGTCCCTCCGCTGTTTTCCTCAGGTCCTCTGCAAGAGAAAGATCGGCTAATATAATATCATTCCGAAACACTTTGAGACGTTTCGCTTCATGCAAATGCGGTGGAAGCAATCCACGCGTAGTACGGCTCCGGAGTATTTCGAAAATCGATTCCTGATAAAAAAAAACGTATAACTGAGATGACCCAATCCATTACAATAATTTCAGTGTGTAGACTAAACAAAGTACTGTAGAACGGGGCTACTTGAACTTTGATGCGTTACTTGAGCCCAGTACAAAGAAAATATTTAAATCTGTATTTGGTCTACAATAATGAACGTATCGACATGATTCATTGTTTCCCTGACAGGTGACACTTATTGTCACCATACGTTCATTATTGCAGACCAAATACAGATTTAAATCTCTTTTTTGTACTGGGCTCAAGTAACACATCAAAGTTCAACAGACATCTCAAGACAGATGAAGAAGAATATGGAAGTCTGAGCATTGACAGGGCTTACGACCGTCAAGTCTGGTTTAAGTGATCACTTTACACACATGTAAAATTCACCAATTCTACCCACGATTGACAACCACACTACTCAATTTTTTTAAACTTCTAGATATATTGATCAAACTCGAAACACAGTGTGCCAGAGTTCACTGGGGACATCTATGTTGGGATCAGGTAAGCTTTTTTTAAGCAGAGTACACCTAGTATGTGATACATATTACGCAGGATACTACTGTACTCCGTCTCGCAATGAGTAAGAAATACCGACATCCGGAGCATATGTGTTAGACGGAGGATATTGTGAGGTGGGGACGACAACGAAGGCGATACTGGAATGATCATGTGAACAGAATGTCAGATGACAGACTTCCACGTATCGCCCTTCGAGGAATCCCTGAAGGACGCAGACCCCCAGGCAGACCTCCGAAAAGATGGAAAGACAGCTGGGAGTCAACATCCCAAGAGCTACAAGCGGAGGCACAAACAGATCCTTAGGATCTAGAAAAATAAGAAGAAGAAGATAGTACTGTACTTGTTACTCAACGCACCTCGGACCTCACACACTAATATAAGAGTTTCTGCTTAGTAAAAAGCATCTTTAAATCTCACCAATAGATGTCTCTAGTGAAGTTCTAGTGATTCAAGAACAAGGTTTCTAAATTGGTTCATGTATATAGAACTTCCAAGAGTTTGAGTAGTGTGGTTGTCAATAATGGGTAGAATTGGTGAATGTTACACGTGTGTAAAGTCCGCCTCCGTAGTGTAATGGTCAGCACGCTCGGCTACCGATCTGTAGATCCCGGGTTCGATTCCGAAGGAGGGTAAAACAAATATAAGTGATTTTTTCAGTGTTTTATATTTATTCAATATTACCCTGGACTGGATCACCTTTCCTTCATGCGTAAACGATCAAGATAACACTGCGTTTAATGACGCAGTGCTCTATGCACCATTGGGGTGCGGATAAGGGTTTTTTTTTGTTACTCAACACGGGAATTTCACAAAAGCCCCCGTGGTTGGTTATATCAAGCTTCAATTGTATTATATGTATTCACATATGGTAATACCTATAATGTCGTAGAAGCCGGATCTCATGACCTCGTTCCTCAGATGCATCCGGAAGTCCAGGTCATCCGGCTCCGTGATGATTGCATTGAGAAGTTGCATGGAGACAACCTGAAAAACAAAATTGCCCAAAATACAAACCGGGTTTGAAACGCTCCACGACCCGTAAAAATTTGAGTCAATGCACAGTTCAATTTATGTTTTATAAAGTTTATAAAATGTGACACTTTGTGGCACATTTTATAAACTTTATAAAATTAATAAACTTTGTTTTCACCGCTTTTTTTTTATTAATACAATTAACCTACCGGTTTCGACAATACCTTGTCATCATCAGGGTTTATTTTAAATCAAACACATCAACCGTTTGACCGCTATGCGGCGCTGTCGCGCTTCGATATTTCGTCTCTAAAACAGCTAAGCAGCGCGGTCGCGCTGTCATTTTAGTGCGAGTTTGTCGGTCCGCGTGGGAGGTCGTTTCTTGCCGCTTTGCCAAAAATTTGCTTTGGAAAAGCTGCCTGGATGCAATTTACGGCAGTATGCGGTCTGCAGTAATAGGAGGACTGGAATAAAACGTTTCAACCTTATCTGTTGTCGTTGCAAGAAGGGGCTACATGGATTTTGCGCAGGAAAACATAAATGTTAACTTTAAAAAAAAAATTATTTAACTTTCCATTTTTTTTTATTACATATTACTTATATCTCTTTTAATTGCCTTCAACAGTTGTTTGCATTAATTCTTTATCTACAAAATGTTAAAAGTTATATGTAAATCGATGTAATATTGGAGAAGTTATAAAGTTTTTAGTAGATATATATTTTTTATTTTTTAAATACCCAAATTTTCTATAGCAGTTTTAGAATGTATTAGAATTTTGATAGATAGCTGTCAAACGGTTAAAATACTCTCACCAAAAATTTCTACACACTCCATAAAAATCCTAAATCAGGATTAAATTTAGGATTTTTATGGAGTGTGTGGAAGTTTTTGGTGAGAGTATTTTAATGTTTTTAATTTAAAATAAACCCTGATGATGACAAGGTATTGTCGAGACCGGTAGTTTAATTGTATTAATTAAAAAAAGTGGTGAAAACAAAGTTAATTCATTTTACAATTTATGTTTTTTTAAGAAAATTCAAACAATTTGCTTGTATTGTTGGGTAATACATATATCCAAAATTAAACAAGGTTTATTTGGTTGAATTTTACATTTATTTATATATATGTTAATACGTGACGCGTTTTGTCTTCTCAGGACATTATCAAACACTCCGGAACATTATCAAACAGTTGAGTGTTTGATAATGTCCTAAGAAGAGGAAACGCATCACGTATTAACATATACATAAATAAATGTAGAATTCAACCAAATAAACCTTGTTTAATTTTGGATATATTACCCAATAATTCAATATGGAATTCTACCAACTGTCTGCAGTTACAATAAATAAATAAAAATTCTTATATTGATGACGTCTCATCACATTCACAAATCCCTCTGTTGAGAGTCGGCTAGGTTAAGTAAGATTCAAAGAACAGTTTTGAAGGGTGACATACCTTCAGGCCGTCCGAAGACCTCTTCATGGCCAACGCCCTGACGATGGGGTGGAACCTCTCCTGGTTCTTGAACTCCCCGGTGGTGGTGATGGCCTCCAGCACTCGCTCGTGGCCGTTCGGGATGAGGCAAGTCGCGGCGAGAACCTGCAGATCGAGACCACAGTGTCACAAACGCTCTGTCGCATTATTTACAATAGCCACACTGAGAATGGTTACGTGTTATGTTATTTTTTTGACATCTCAACAAAGATGAAGTAGAATATAGCAGTCTGGGCGTTTACGGGGCTTACGACCGTCATAGGCTGGTTCAATTGATCACTTTACACACGTGTAACATTCACCGTTTCTACCTATGATTGACACACACTCCACACTACTCAAAGTTCTATAATATATGATCAAGTTTCAAAACATATATGATCTTAGTTCTTTCATCGATTGTTGCGCGGTACAGTCGATAATCCTGAAATTATCCGGAGCATTGGTCTGTATGTTCCCGATAGTTACCTAAGACAGCGTTGCCATAGATTGTTTCCCATTCCTATACACAGGACCAACCTGCCGATGGTTATGCCTGTAGGAAGAGCTACCGCTACGTTGAACAATATCTAATTGGATATTGGTCTGTTCCATGTGTCTGAAGGAGTTTTCCAAAACAGGATTCTTCTACACTTTTGGCAATAGTATTCTTGCTTATTTTCTATTTTTGTCAATGTATAAGATTTAAATTTAAGTTTGTAATGTGTATGTTAATTACAAATATAATTTACAACATTTTGAGTGTGTCCAAATACTTGTTCACAAAATCTGGATTATCTCCAATTATAGGAGTTATTTTCAAATTATTTTTTGACATCTCATCAAAGATGAAGAAGAATATGGAAGCCTGGGCATTTACGGGGCTGACGACCGTCATAGGCTGGTTTAAGTGATCACTTTACACTCGTGTAACATTCACCAATTCTACCCACACTACTCAAATTCTTGGTTCAACACAACCACAACCACACTACTCAAGTTCTATATACATGAACCAATTTAGAAACCTTGTTCTTGAATCCCTTGAACTTCACTAGAGACATCTATTGGTGAGATGTAAAGAAGCTCTTTACTAAGCAGAAACTCTTATATTAGTATGTGAGGTCCAAATCCTGGATTTCAATCACACAATGATGAGTTTCTCATGTGTGTTGATTGAAATCAACACACATGAGAAACGCCAGAAAATACCATTTTCATTTTTATTACTTAAGCTTATAATTGGTTCATATATATAGAACTTCCAAGAATTTGAGTAGTGTGGTTGTCAATAATGGGTAGAATTGGTGAATGTTACACGTGTGTAAAGTGATCACTTAAACCAGCCTATGACGGTCGTCAGCCCCGTAAATGCCCAGGCTTCCATATTCTTCTTCATCTTTGATGAGATGTCAAAAAATAATACAAATATAATAATAAAAAAATGAATTAATTTCTTTGATTTTATTTTTTGAATATTAAAATCATACTCTGATTTTTATGGTCTCTACCAAGTTCAATATTTTATTTTTTAAAAACAAAACACAAAAAAAATTGTACAAAATTCGTGTCACTAGTTTTGCCTCGTTAGTGCATTATAAAACTACTGTCTTTTTACGTTTTTTTTAAATATACAATTTAGTAAATCAGTGTTTGATTTTAATGTTCAAAATAAATAGGCGCCGTGGTGTAGATGGGTAGAGGCTCGACTGCAAAACTGGCGTCGCGGGTTTGGTTCCCGCGAAAGATTTATTTTCAATTGGTCTGGGTGTTTGTAATGTATTTGTCACATTTACCTTCCCTGTCCTTACTATCCTACCTGCAGATGAGCCTCTAAAAGTATGCCTTTGCGGGTTATTCCTTTTAAAAAAATTATGGAGTTCTACAAACTACGATTTTGACCAAATCCATGATTTAACATGGGATATGAGTTTTACCTTGGCGGCCTCCAGCATGCACTGCGGCTTCTCATAGTCCAGACTGCGCGCTATTACGATGAGGGCATCCTTGCGCGCAAACACTGCCCTAATCCCGACCGTGTTGTTCATGATCGCGCTAAGGCACCTGATGCACTCGTACTGGGGCCGGTCGTACTTGGTCTTTTCTTGCATCGCCTTTTCCTCGCTAGAAAAATGTAATAAAATAAAAATAATAAACCATATCCGCTCCCTAGGTGGAGCATATGGAGTCCACAAACTGTCTCCAGGCTTTTCTGTCGGCTGCCAGCTCCCTTGCATCCTCCCAAGTCAGATCCGCGTCCCGAAGTTCTGACGAGCGTTAACAAGAAATACTTCTTCTTCTAGCGCTTATCTGCACCCAATACTGGATAGAGCACTGTTTGTATACTTCATGGGTGGCCAACATTTTCAGCAGCCGGGCCAAATTTTAAAAATGAGATTTCCTATCGTGCCATTAAACATAATTAATTTTTTTATAGAAAGCAAACAAGACATATAATTTAAGTTTTTTAATGTGTGATATGCTCCGCGGGCCACAAGTAGACACCTGGCGGGCCGCAGGTTGGTCACCCTTGGCACCCAATACTGCATAGGGAACTGTTTATATATTTTTTCTTCTTTTTCCTCTTTATTTAGGACTATGTCCTGTCATTCTCCAGTCCGCTCCTGGGAGGTGATTCTATACAATGTAATAAAACATGTTAACAAGTAATTCTTCTTTATCTGCACCCAATACTGCATAGGGCACTGTTTGTATTCTTTTTCATCTTCTTCCTTTTTATTTAGGACTATGTCCTGTCATTCTCCAGTCCGCTCCTGGGAGGTATTTCTATACAATGTAATAAAACACGTTAACAAGTAATTCTTGTCTTTCTAGCCCTTATCCGCACCCAATGGTGCATAGGACACTGCATCGTTAGAAGCAGTGTTATCTTAAGTGTTAAATACACGAAGGAAAAAAAAATAATAAGCAAACACCAGTACTTACTTGTAAAACCTAAATCCTAAGCTTGAGGCAGCATGGAATTATAAAAAATACACATTTATTCAAAGTATGGCTTTGCATACAGAATTGTATACAAGTCATTGGCATTTTGGAATGTTAAAATTATAATGAATTGTATGAATACATCGCCGGCCCCTACGTAAAGTACTCTATCTGCAAATCTGTTACTTTACAGGAGAGAGCTTAGAAGATTTTTTCAACATATTTTTTTTATTACTGAAGGGTTTTATCTAAAATTCTAAACTATATTATACATTCAAAAACACAATCAAAATAATGTATTAAATCGTTTTAAAACCTTATGCACTGTCAAAAGTACGTAGTTAGCGTTTAAGGAGTTCAAGTCATTTAGAAAATTCTATGTAGATAGCTTCTTAAACACTTGAAAACTGGGCGTAATTTATTTTCATATAATTTTTTGACATCTCTTTGAAGAATATGGAAGTCTGGGCATTTACAGGGCTGACGACCGTCATAGGCTGGTTTAAGTGATCACTTTACGCACGTGTAACATTCACCAATTCTACCCATTGTTGACAACCACACTACTCAAATTCTTGGAAGTTCTATATAAATGAACCAATTTAGAAACCTTGTTCTTGAATCACTAGAACATCACTAGAGACATCTATTGGTGAGATGTAAAGAAGCTTTTATTGGTGGGATGTAAAGAATTGGTGAATGTTACACGTGTGTAAAGTGATCACTTAAACCAGCCAATGACGGTCGTCAGCCCCGTAAATGCCCAGACTTCCATATTCTTCTTCATCTTTGATGAGATGTCAAAAAATAATATGAAAATAACTCCTGTAATTGGAGATAATCCAGATTTTGAACAAGTATTTGGACACACTCAAAATTTTTATTTTATATATTTTTTTTGTTTGTTCATATTTGTAGATAACGGTCAGTTGATAACATACACCAAATATTTCAAAATTGACGAAAATGTAGTTAGAGTACTTTACGTAGGGCACGTCGGTATAATCTGTAAATTTAAAGTCAGTTTTAGTCCCTACGACGGCTCGTGTTCATAGTCTCTTGTCTCAAAGCAAGTATAAATATGACGCGCACGTGAATACTACACACAAAGAGAACTACATCAGGTCTCTTCTTAGAGCACTGCTTCATATAAACGCAGTGTTACTCTCCTCAACATGTGACCGATCCATGTGTGATTAAAGAGTGAATGTGTGAACACACTGTTTGCAGGAAATGCTTAAAAGCGTCTTTTCCATACTGTTGGTAGAGAGCGGGAGACGCTTGCAAACATTATATTTGCTTACTTTAGGTAGAGCGCGAGAGACACCTGCAAACATTGTACAGATGGGAATTGGGTGTTGCGGCTACTTGTGATTAGTATACTGAGGGTCGGGCGGCAGACTGCCAGAGTATAATTAGGGTCCTTTTCCATGCTGTTGGTAGAGAGCGGGAGACGCTTGCGAGGGTACTATTTGCTTACTTTAGGTAGAGCGCGAGAGACGCCTGCAAACATTGTACAGATGGGAATTGGGTGTTGCGGCTACATTAGTATACTGAGGGTCGGGCGGCAGACTGCCAGAGTATAATTAGGGTCCTTTTCCATACTGTCGGTAGAGAGCGGGAGACGCTTGCGAGGGTACTATTTGCTTACTTTAGGTAGAGCGCGAGAGACGCCTGCAAACATTGTACAGATGGGAATTGGGTGTTGCGGCTACTTGTGATTAGTATACTGAGGGTCGGGCGGCAGACTACCAGAGTATAATTAGAGTCATATGAGGTCAGGTTGGGTGAGGTTAGGTAAGTCCAGGTTGGACCTGATGATGGAATGATTTTGAGCAACCCGTAGCAACGAATAAGTGTTTGTAAAAACGGTATTACTCATATCGAACGGATGAAAAGGAGAGTGTTATATTACCGTACCACAAAGTTATCAATGGTTTTAATAAAAAAAATATAGATCAGGTCAGGTTAGGTTAGGTTAAGTTGGGTCCACTCACTTCCGGTAACAGGAGCTCAGGGTGGCGAGGAGCTGCGCCAGGCCGTTGGCCTCCACGAACTCCTCGAGCCAGGACAGCGGGTTGTTGGTCAGCGCCACGCGCAGACTCTCCAGGCACATGTGCAGCTTGCTGACGCTGAGCTCCGGCTGGCCCAGGAAGGCCATGTAGTCCGACGGCTTGTCGAACTTGGACTTGCCCTCCTGCGGACAGAATCACACAACTTTTAGGTTAGGTTTTCTACATTTCACAGCAAGAATCTGCCTGGTTGATTGATATATTACAAAATGCCACACGAGCTTAAGTACTCTCTTATGGTAGAGAAAGTCCAAAAGAAGTTTCTGAGGTCTCTACATGAGAGAGTACGGCTATTATCCTCGGCTCTACCCGACCCAGTTTCTCCAGGGTATGCTTGGCTACAATAGTTTAGAGACTAGAAGGAATGTGTATTTGATTACGCATTTTTATCGATTGTTGCGCGGTATGATCGATAATCCTGAAATTATCCGGAGCATTGGTCTGTATATTCCCGATAGTTACCTAAGACAGCGTCGGCATAGATTGTTTCACATTCCTATACACAGGACCAACCTGCCGATGGTTATGCCTGTAGGAAGAGCTACCGCTTTGTTGAACAATATCACATTGGATATTGATCTGTTCCATGTGTCCGAAGGAGTCTTCCGAAGCGGGATTCTTCTACACATTTAACAAGAGTCTTCTTACTTTCTTTTTAATTTGTTTTTTTGATGTATACGCCTTAAATGTTAGTTTGTAATGTATATATTAATTATTAAATAAATTGAATTGAATTGAATATATTTTGTGTAGTTTTAAGTGTGTAAATAGTGCTATGGTAGTGACGGGTAGTATTGTTTGCATGCTGTAGTAGTGATTGTCCTGACGAAGAGACAGGTACGTCTCCAAACCGGTAGACATAAAAGTCTCGGTGAGTGGTTATATACTAATAATTTAAACATTTTTGAAAAAAAAAAAAAGTAAAAAATGACTAACCACAAAGTAAATGCTTTGAATGTTAATAACAAGACTGTTAGAAATTAAAGGTTCCAAGCAATATTTTTAAGTAAATTTAAATGCAGAAAAACGGGAAAATGAGGAAGATTTGTAAGAAGGGATGATTACTTTAGTGACCTGTTGACTCCCTCCCTTGTAGGCGACCAGCATCTTCTCCTTTTGATCTCTGGAACAGCTTTTGAGTGGAATTTTTTTCTCTTCCGAAAGATTCATATCGGCCTGAAAATATAATAATAATAATAATAGTAACTCTTTATTCCAGCTTAACTAAGTGTTGGGTGCAATACTTAGTCAGCCATATATCGTAGCCGTACAGGAGAAAGTGACCAACTAACAAAACGTAAAATGTTCAGGAGGGCCATTTAAATCACTTTTGCTTGGCAAGAAAATAAACATCAATGCAGTTAGTCATTTTTAACAAGTTAATATATTATACTTCCACGTTTAAAATCCTTTAGAATTTTTTCCAGGGCAATATTAAGCTAGTAAGATATCAAATAGTCAATGATCAAATTTTTGTAAAAAATGCACTTGGTCACTTTCTCCTGTATGACTACGATATAGCTGTTTTTTTTTTACAATGAAATTAAAAATAATATACAAATAAGAAGGTGAAAGAAAAAATAAAATTATAATAATAATAAATTTGAAGAGATGTAGATGAACATTAGCTCGTTGGCAAACGAATAATAATAAAATCAACATGTAATTTTTATAAGATTTATTTATTTATTTAGACAGTTCCTTGTCCACCTCCGTAGTGTAATGGTCAGCACGCTCGGCTACCGTTCTGGAGGTCCCGGGTTCGATTCCCAGGGGGGTCAAATAAATTTAAGTGATTTTTTCAATCAAATATTTATTCATTATTACCCCGGACTGGTACCTGAAGCAGAGGGCTGCTCACCATTCCTTCATGTGTTTACGATCAAGATGACACTGCGTTTATATGATGCAGTGCCCTATGCACCGTTGGGGTGCGGATAAGGGTGTCGGGTTGTGGTCCCGTGGTTAGTGTCGCAGACACTTAAGTCAGAGTTTCTCGGTTCGAACCCACTCTACCACAGTTTGATACCTATTTCTAATAATGAGCCGCTTAGGCTCACAGAAATAGTATGAAATTGAAATATTTTGTGTAAATGATAAAAACACAAATATTTGTTTTTTTAATAAAAAAAACTCTTATCCGCACCCCAATGGTGCATAGGGCACTGTGTCATATAAACGCAGTATTATTTTGATCATTAACACATGAAGGAGAGATGATGGATGAGGAAAGATGACCCTAATCTTCAGATACCGGTCCAGGGTGATATTGAATAAATATAAAAGTGAAAACCACCCATATGTATATTGACCCTGGCATTTCTTATTATTACTTACTTATAACCCTTATCCTCACCCAATGGTGCATAGGGCACTGCATCAATTTGACGCAATGTTTTCTTGATCATTACTTACATAAAGGCAAGGTGATCACTCTTGCGCTTCTTATTAATACTATCTCTTATTGTTTGGCTGTGGTCCATAGGATTTAAGTAAATATGTGAGGGGTCCGAGGCAGGGCAGGAAGAGGAATTTCCCCCACAAGCGGTGTAGCGGAATGCAGGGCCGAACTCACCAGCATCTCGTCGAACTTGTCGTTGAGCCTCCGGTCGTCCAGCCTCTTGAGCTGCGCGTACACGTCCGGCGGGGCAGGGGTCTCCCCTGGCGGGGCCGCCGCGCCCTCGTTGGGGGGCGCGAAGGGCGAGGGCGGCGGCGGCGGCGCGGGCGGGCTGTCGCGCTCGTCGCCGGCGCCCCCCTTCTTGGGGCGCCCAAACAGCGTGTCCAGCTAGAGAGAGAGAGGAAACCAATTACCGAAAAAATCTAAAAAATTGTACCCAGCCGTATCACTCACTCCTTTCAACAACGTCATATCGCTCACTCCTTTCAAGAATGTCATAAATCAAAAAACTTGATTTTTCAGGAGACCGTTTTTTAAGTTTAAGAATGTAATGTATTAAAAATAAATATCAAGCCACTTATTGAACTTTTTACTGTGCAACAGATCTTTTTAGGTAAAACCTGAATGTTTTTTCCCCATTTGATGAATATTAAGTATATTAAAATAAATTATTAAACAATACCTTTTCTTCAAAATGCAAAAACAACACTTTCTGCCCTGTAGCGGGTAAATATTATGTGAAAAATATGCCGCTTTTGCTGGGATGTAGTTCATTTTCTGGGCATTCCGAAAACATGCATAACTGAAAATTCACAATTTTTGATATATGACGGTGTTGAAAGGAGTGAGCGATATATACAATCAAAGGGATAATCCAAACTTGATATATAAACTTATAAAGTTACTTCCGGTACGTGTAATATTGTGGATGAGAGAGTGTAGCGTTTTATCATATCTGCCTACCCCTGCGGAAAACGGCGTGATGGTAGTATTAGTATTAGTAGTAGTAGTTATAAAATCTAAAATAACAGTCACATTTTCTTCTAACCCTTATCCGCACCACAATGGTGCATAGGGCACTGCATCGTATAGAAGCAGTGTTATTTCAATTGTTAAATACACGAAGGAAAGTTGATCAGCCTTCCGCTTTTGGTACTAGTCCAGGGTCATATTGAATAAATATTAGACTGAAAGATCACTAATATTTATTTAGACCCTCTTGGGAATGAACCCGGGACCTCCAGCATGGTAGCCTAGAGCGCTAACCACTACACTATGGAGGCGGACATTAAGATTACAAAGTCACATTTTAAATGAATAAGTAAATACTTGAAACGGGGACTTTTCCCTGATGAAATTTTCCACCGCCCTCAATCCGTCCATTGTATGGCGGAAACTCAAATGCAGAAGAAAAGCACGCACAGCCGAGTTTATTTATCTTTCAAAAAACAACTCTGTTACGATATTATCGCATCACACCTGCAAACAATATGCAAGAGTGACTTGCGAAAGAAGCACTAACCGAAATTCGTACGCACGTGACAAATTTATAAAAAGACTGTTAAAAATAGATTGGTAATGACACTTTAAAAAAGGGTGATCCAATTTAATTGTTTGATTTTCGCGGCGAATTCAGACAGAACGTAGACCCAGCCTTCTTTTTCTTTTTCTTGCCACCCTCGTCCGCACCCAGTGGTGCATAGGGCACTGCATTTTTTTTGACGCAGCGTAGCCTCGATCATTATTTTATTTCACAACATTTTGAGTGTGTCCAAATACATATTCGTACACATGTCGCTCACTCCTTTCAAGAAAATCATTAATCAAAAAACTTGATTTTTCAGGAGGACGTTTTTAAAGTTTAAAAATATAACACAATGTATTAAAAATAAATATCAAGCCACTTATTGAATTTTTCACTTTGTAACACATCTTTTTAGGTTAAACGTAAAGGTTTTTTCTCCATTTGAAAAATATTTAGTAAATTTAAAAAAATAATTAAACAATACCTTTTCTTCAAAATGCAAAAACAACACTTTCTGCCCTGTAGCGGGTAAATATTAAGTTAAAAATATGCCACTTTTACTGGGATATAGTACATTTTCTGGGCATTCCGAAAACATGTACAACTGAAAATTGTCAATTTTTGATTTATGACGCTCTGGAAAGGGGTGAGCAATGTGACAAATTCATAAAAAAGACTTATAAATAGATCGGTAATGACACGTTAAAAAGGGGTGATTCAATTTAATTGTTTGATTTTCGCGGGGAGTTCCGACAGAACATAAACCCAGCCTTCTTTTTCCTTTATTTCCAACACTCATCTGCACCCAATGGTGCATAGGGCACTGAATTTTACGGACGCAACGTATATACTACTAAGCACCCTTGAGGCAGTATTTGACAAAAATGAATGTTTGTGATTTTACACTCTTGTATTTATTTCATATTGCCCTGGACTGGTCCCTGAAGCGCAGGAGTGATCACCTTGCTTTCATTTAAGTATCGATCAAAATAACACGGCAGCAATATGATGCAGTGCCCTATGGACCATTGGGTGGGAAATAAGGGTTAGAAGAAGAATAATGTATCGGAGATGCATGAATGTAGATGAGTTACAGTGATTAAGGAAACACTTGTTTTTATACCACTTGAGTTTTATTAAAGACTACTAGTTTCGGAAGCTAAACATCCATCGTCAGGTCTGAATAATAACTAGTTATTAAATAATAAATACTTGATCATTGTAACATGTCTTACCACAAAGTTAATGCTGAAACAATAAATGAAATGAGGCGTACATTGTTAAGACAAATTGGCTGGCTTTCTATTCTCTCTGTCTACCCGTGCGGGTAGCGCAATATGGTTAGTTAGTTAATTTTTATATACACACATTCATTAAAATTTTATAGGCAGTTCTTACATAAAAAAAAATTAAAAATATCTATTATTTTTTGACATCTCATCAAGGATGAAGAAGAATATGGAAGTCTGGGCATTTACGGGGATGACGACCGTCATAGGCTGGTTTAAGTGATCACTTTACACACGTGTAACATTCACCAGTTCTACCCATTATTGACAACCACACTACTCAAATTCTTGGAAGTTCTATATATATATGAACCAATTTAGAAACCTTGTTCTTGAATCACTAGAACTTCACTAGAGACATCTATTGGTGAGATGTAAAGAAGCTTTTTTATCAAGCAGAAACTCTTATATTAGTATGTGAGGTCCGAATCCTGGATTATAATCACACACATGAGAAAGGCCAGAAAATACTATTTTCATTTTTATTATTAAGCTTATAATTTGACCAGATAATTTATTTACAACATTTTGAGTGTGTCCAAATACTTGTTCACAAAATCTGGATTATCTCCAATTACAGGAGTTATTTTCATATTATTTTTTGACATCTCATCAAAGATGAAGAAGAATATGGAAGTCTGGGCATTTACGGGGCTGACGACCGTCAGCCTATGACGGTCGTCAGCCCCGTAAATGCCCAGACTTCCATATTCTTCTTTATCTTTGATGAGATGTCAAAAAATAATATGAAAATAACTCCTGTAATTGGAGATAATCCAGATTTTGTGAACAAGTATTTGGACACACTCAAAATGTTGTAAAAATATCTAAACTCACTGCATTGTAAACTGCGTACATATCCTCGGAGCACTGTTCACACTATCGTTGACACATAAAAAGACATCCCGGTAATGTAGACACACATCGCAGGATAGAGCGTAGGCATACCTCACTGGCTAATAAGATAATTGCATTTTTTTTTTATCATTATTTGCTCACTCGGGACAATACAGTTTTTAAAACGACCGAACAAATTGTATTGCACTATTTTTAAAACACGGACAAGATTTTTAAATATTTATTCAGCACATGTGTCGCCTGCTTTCGAACCCCGCCAGATCCAATTTTATAAGATTGTAAAATAAATACTACATCATAATGCCAATTGTGGATTTTATTGTTTAAAATATTTCATAATAATAAAACCATTATCCGCACCCCAATGGTGCATAGGGCACTGCTTTATATTAACGCAGTTATATCTTGATCGTTTACAAATGAAGGAAAGGGGATCAGCCCCCCGCTTCAGGACCAGTCCAGGGTAATATTGAATAAATATTACAGTGAAAAAAATCACTCATATTTATTTGACCCCCCCATGGGAATCGAACCCGGGACCTCCAGAACGGTAGCCGAGCGTGCTGACCATTACACTACGGAGACAAACCTTAAAATATTTATATGCTTGAAAACGCTGCTAAAAATACTTAAAAACAGCGTTGTACTTCAAATTCCGCTATATTCATGAAACTTGCCTTCTGACCCATATGGGCCAATCAGAGAGCGGGGATAGGTCAAAAATTATGATGACGTCATAATCGGTTTCTGTCTCGTGTTTTTTTTAAATACTGAAAAAAATTCGAAAAAATTAAAATTCTCTATTTCATAGTATTGTATCAAAGATAGGCAAATTTTTGAAACATAAATGTTACCCGGAGAATTTTGCATTTTTTGTAAAATTGACTTACATGGATCTGGCGGATTTTGAAAGTAGGCGACACACATAAGGTATGTTCTAACTTAAATACAGTGGAAACTCTCATTTATTTATTGGAAAACCAACAGAATATTTATTAAAAAATAACAAAATATAATACAATTAAATTAAATAAAATTCCAATTACAGGTTTTCACTTAAAAGTAATCCAAAAAAAAAAAACTGTCATGTACTCGTACATAAGTATAACTATGTGTGTGTGTGTGTGTGTGATACCAAAATTTTGGTATTCCTTTAGGAAGGGAAATTAACTATAACCTAACTACGAGTATTTCAATGTTTTAGAATTAGTACATGAACCCTGAGGGTGACAAGGTTCTTGTCGAAACAGGTTAGCGAAACCGGTTTGAACAATATCACGCCGGATATTGATCTGTTCCATGTGTCCGAGGGGGTATTCCCAAGGGCCCTTCTACATCTTCAACAAGAGTCTTCTTGCTGACTTTCTAATTTTTGTTTCAATGTATACACTTTAAATTTTAGTTTATAATATATATGTTAATTATTACTTCTATAAATAGAAGAAAAAAATTTGGAAATTGAATTGAAATTGAATTGAAAATTGAATTGAAATTGAATTGAAAATTGAATTGGAATTAATAAATTAAATTGAAATTGAATTGAAAATTGAATTGGAATTGAAAATTGAATTGGAATTGAAAATTAAAATGAAATTGAATTGAAAATTGAATTGAAATTGAAATTGAATTGAAAATTAAATTGAATTGAAATTGTATTGAAAATTTAATTGAATAATCGGTGGGTGCGTACGAACATATGAACAAACGTGGAACATTTTTATGCTACTGATATTTTGAGATTTTTATATGCTGGAATATTAATTATTGATATTTCGAGATCTTGTTAATGTTCGTTTGTTCAAAATCATAAATCTCCCAAGGTTATTCTCAAATTTTGACAAAACGTTTCATTCGAATAAGCGCGTATATTTATATACCTGTGACAATACAAAATTTTTAAAAACGCGTTTTTATTTTATTTTAACGCAATGGCAGCGCCATCTGTTTAACGTAACAGCAACCTCCGCAATACTAAACATTCCTCATGGCGGACAGCGTACTACTTGACAGCTGATGTCACTTAAGCTTTTCAAATGTTTTCGATTGCATTGCTGTTTTAAAGATTATTAACATTTTCACTGCTTCAAAAGCATTGTTAAATGAAACGCTTTCTTTTCCATTCAACCAAACCAAGACACAGCAACGCGTGGCCGAATACAGCTGGTATAAAATAATATTCCAACAGACCAAAATCAGACATATAGTGTATAATTTTAAAAAAATATATCAATTGATAAAAAAAACGTGATGTATATTTAAAATTTTGTTTTAAAAATAACCATTACGTCCAGATGTCGGATGTAGGTAGCTGCCAAGTGCCGGCTTGGTGTCGTATCGCGTATTGTGTCACCGCTGCACTTGTGGTTTGGTCACCTCTTCCTTATCTGACAGAACGCCAAACCGTTCCAACTCACCAATTAAAAAATCGCCTCTTCCACATTCATGCTTCACCTCATACGCACCCGCCGTTTATTCCGACTTCTGACATGACAAATAATTGAAAATTTGTGTGATGCCAAGTTTTCGTCGGTTTTCCTCTGCTTCTATTTATTTCCAACTAAATTCGCCTCATATTATTGTTTTACGGTTGTTTCCCTTATCAACCATTGCGTCCAAAACATCTCAACATACCTTTATTATTTTGATTACTGTTGAAATATCGAAATTCCAATATTCCGGCATTTAAAAATCTCGTCATATCAATATCCCAACATGAATATCGCTAATTATTAATATTCCAGCATATAAAAATATCAATATATCAATATTCCGACATGTAAAAATCAATATCCCGACATTAATGTTGTGAATTATCATTATTCCAGCATATAAAAATCTCATTATATCAATTTTCCAACATATTAAAATCACGTAATATCAATATCGCGAATTATTTATATTCCAACATATAAAAACCTCAATACATAATAATTCCGACAAATTATTATAAAATCACGAAATATCAATACATATTCCGACATTAATATCGCGCATTATTAATATTCCAGCATATAAAAATCTCAATTTATCGACATTCCAACAAATTAAAATCTCGTAATATAAATATCGCGAATTAATGTCCGCCTCCGTAGTGTAATGGTCAGCACGCTCGGCTACCGTTCTGGAGGTCCCGGGTTCGATTCCCAAGGGGGGTAAAATAAATATAAGTGATTTTTTCACTGTCATATTTATTCAATATTACCCTGGACTGGTACCTGAAGCGGAGGGCTGATCACCTTTCCTTCATGTGTAAACGATCAAGATAAGCGTTTATATGACGCAGTGCCCTATGCACCATTGGGTGCGGATAAGGGTTTTATTATTATATTATTACTGAAAACATTTTCTTTTCTTTTACAAGCTTATTAGGTACATTTCAAGTCGGGATTTCCGGTGGTCGGTCGATTTCGATGTGTCTGATTTTTTTGAATTACCTAACGTCCAAGTGACTCTGAAATCTAGCTACGGCTTATGCAACACCGTTTATCATGTCCCTACTCAGGCTTCAACTTTAAAAGTTTCATAGCCTATGCCTACTTGTGAGTGGATTTACTCTTTATGTTTAAAGTTACTATAATTTCATGTAATTCATGAGTGAAAATTCTAGGCAAAAAAAACACTTATGTGTCTGATTTCGAATGGAACCGCGTTTTAACCTCTAAGCTGCTCGATTTCGAGTGTCAAACTTTCCGTCCCGTGCTGGATTATTTTACATTACAATATTTTTGACATAAAAAAAAAAAAACATATTTTTGTCTATTTTTTATGGTGAAACTTTCGGATATCCATCATAGATGTTCACAGTACACAATGCACTTTAATTAATATGTTTTTATGGTGTATTTACACAAAAATATTAACATTTACGGACTCGCGGCCTAAAGTATGGCGGCTGTATAGAAGACGCGGCTGTCGTATCTGCGGAGCACGAGCCGACCGGAAGTATTCACGATAAAGTTGACACTAAATTAAAATAATTTTGATATTTTATGACAGTAAATCAAAGAGAACTAATTCATCCATGCCTCGAACCAAATTTAAGTGCAAAAAATTATCCATAGGTGTTGATATAAGTACGTAAAGTTGAAAAACGACTATGCATGCGATCCGCCGTCAACGGTACTTCTATAAAGAACGACAATAGATGCGATCCGCAGCTTACAGGTTAACGCAAAACCGTCGAAACAAACCGCCGGATGCAGATGTATAAAAACATACGAAAATCTATAAAAACACCGCGTTTATTTTCGCGAAATAGAAATATCAGCCGATGACCGAATCGCCTTTGCAAACATATTCAAGGTGATTTATCGCGTATTTAAAATGTGGCCGGATCGATGAAGCAATCTCCCGTGTGACTCACTCCCGTATAACACGTTATGGATATTATAATTATCGCTCGTGGGACAATGGGCACGAATAATGCGCTAAAATCTAACTTGGCCATTCCTAATTACCGTGGACGGTCTGACCTTATTTTATATTTGTATATATATATATATATATATATATATATATATATATATATATATATATATATATATATATATATATATATATATATATATATGTGAAGAAGAAAATAGTCTGTGTATTATATATACCGCTCACTCCTTTCAACAATGTCATATATATAAAAAAAAATATTTTTCAGGAGATCGTTTTTAAAGTTTAAAAATATAATAAAATGTATTAAAAATAAATATCAAGCCACTTATGATCTTTTTATTGTGCAACAGATCTTTTTAGGTAAAACCTGAATGTTTTTTTCTCCTTTTGAAAAATATTTAGTAGGTATATTTAAAGAAATGATTAAACAATACCTTTTCTTTAAAATGCAAAAAAAACACTTTCTGCCCTGTAGCGGGTAAATATTATGTTAAAAATATGCCGCTTTTGCTGGGATATAGTACATTTTCTGGGCATTCCGAAAAGATGCACAATTGAAAATTTACGATGACGTTGTTGAAAGGAGTAAGTGATATATATTTATATATATATATATATATATATATATATATATATATATATATATATATATATATATATATATATATATATATATATATATATATATATATATATATATATTTGTCTGTAAAATGTCCAATTTGGAGTGAAAACCCCGTCTTTCATCAGTAGGATATCTACTGTATGTAAGAATCAGAACCGCCTTAAAAAAAACTAAAGACAATTCGAATTTGTATACATTTACGAGAACACGATTTAAAAAAAACGCGACCGATTCCCTTTCCATACAAATTGCAACTAAATAATAATGTTTTTCTAAGTAAATTCCCATAAAACCAGTGTGGTAATCTAATTCGGACATAACTATGTCATTATCTATTAATAAATTCAAACACCGCACGTTCAAAACACCGTATGCAAGAAATTCGCAAAATTCGATATTAAAATATCGCTCACTCCTTTCAAGAACGTCATAAATCAAAATACTTGATTTTTCAGGAGAACGCCTTTATAATATAATAATAAAACCCTTATCCGCACCGCAATGGTGCATAGGGCACGGCATCCTATAAACACAGTGTTATCTTGATCGTTAAAGCATGAAGGAAAGGTGATCAGCCCTCCGCTTCAGGTACCAGTCCAGGGTAATATTGAATAAATATTTGAGTGAAAAAATCACTTATATTTATTTGACCCCCCTTGGGAATCGAGCCCGGGACCTCCAGAACGGTAGCGTGCTGACCATTACACTACGGAGGCGGACGTCTTTAATGTTTAAAAATATAATACAATTTATTAAAAATACATATCAAGTCACTTATTAAACTTTTTACTGTGCAACAGATCTTTTTAGGTAAAATCTGAAGGTTTTTTCTCCATTTGAAAAATATTAAGTTTATTTTTAAAAAATCATGAAACAATACCTTTTATTCAAAATGCCAAAATAACACTTTCTGCCTTGTAGCGGGTAAATATTAAGTTAAAAATATGCCTCTTTTGCTGGGATATAGTATATTTTTTGGGCATTCCGAAAACATGCACAACTGAAAATTGACGATTTTTTATTTATAACGTTCTTGAAACGAGTGAGCGATATGTGATAAAAAAATTGGGGTGAAAGAAATGATGTCACAGAGCGGTTTTTTAGTACGAATATTCTTTAGGCTGTCCAAACTTAAAATACAGTAAGGGACATTTTTTACAGTACATTTTTTTAACTTTTGGACTAAGTAGAACCTACTTAGTCCAAAAATGCAAAAAAAAACGTACTACAAAAAATGTCCCTTACTGTGTTTTGTGTTTGGACAGCCGACCTACGTCACTCATTTGCATATTTTTTTCGTATCGTACAATTTTTTTCCGTATTCTCACATAATATCTTTAAAATTTGCCCGATAAGTGATAATTGTAAGAAGAAAAAAACATTCAATGCGCAAATGTTGTATCACTTCGTCCTTCCAAAGAAAGGACACTTTCCATTCCTCGCCATAACACATCATTCTTCAGTGATTCCTTCTCTGTCCAAGCGGCCAGACTATGGAATGAATTACCTCTCCGCGTTAACAAATGCACCTTCTCTAATAACTTGTAAGAAACGTCTGAGACATTACTATCTATCATTAGAATCCTAACTGTCCATCAAACCTCCTCCCTCTACCTCCTTCCCTAAACTCCCTTTTTCCTTTGCCTTCCTTATTATCATCAATTTGTAATTTACGTTTTTTTATGTTAAAGTACTATCTACCCTCTGATTGCAAACAGCTATATGGTATCAAACGTTTTGACCAATATCACTAGTCTGTTTTTGGTTGGCTGGAATATATTGGTTTTTAGCAATAAGGCCTTCCACTGTACTTGTTTTATTTTCTGTACATGAAGTTTAAATAAATTATTAATAAATAAATGGACACACTCAAAATGTTGTAAATAAATTATCTGGTCAAATTATAAGCTTAATAATAAAAATGAAAATGGTATTTCTGGCGTTTCTCATGTGTGTGATTATAATCCAGGATTCGGATCTCACATACTAATATAAGAGTTTCTGCTTAGTAAAAAGCTTCTTTTTATCTCACCAATAGATGTCTCTAGTGAAGTTCTAGTGATTCATGAACAAGGTTTCTAAATTGGTTCATATATATAGAACTTCCAAGAATTTGAGTAGTGTGGTTGTCAATAATGGGTAGAATTGGTGAATGTTACACGTGTGTAAAGTGATCACTTAAACCAGCCTATGACGGTCGTCAGCCCCGTAAATGCCCAGACTTCCATATTCTTCTTCATCTTTGATGATATATCAAAAAAAAAATATGTAAATAAATGTACTATGGAGGAGTACCTATAAGCTGAAAGTACTATTTATTACATTTATGGAGATTTTAAATTATTATTTATTACAAGCAATGTGTACTATTTACACGTCACCGGTAAAAATACCGGGTTAAATCATAATAAAATAGGGTATTATCACTCGGGAGGAATATCTAATTTAACATACTCAGCCTATAAAGGATTGTGCAAGACACGTTTTGTGTTTATAACAGCCGATATAATCAATATTTTCATTCATCATTTTCTTTTGCAAAATTCGCCTTCATATAAAAACGTTGTTTTCGTATGTTGGTAACGAATTACGTCACAGAAACGAATCCACACTACTACTATTACAGCTCTATGAAGCAGATACACAAAGGGATACGCCCCATAATACACCCGATTAGCGAGTGTTTTTGCCTAGAATTTTCACTCATGAATTACATGAAATTATTTTTTTTTATGATTTTTTTTAAACCCTTATCCACACCCCAATGGTGCATAGGGCACTGCGTAACACAAACGCAGTGTTATCTTGATCGTTAACCATGAAGGAAAGGTGATCAGCCCTCCGCTTCAGGTATATATACATGAAATTATAGTAACTTTAAACATAAATAGTAAATCCATTCACAAGTAGGCATAGGCTATGAAACTTATAAAGTTGAAGCCTGAGTAGGGACAGGATAAACTGTGTTGCATAAGCCGTAGCTAGATTTCAGAGTCACTTGGACGTTAGGTAATTAAAAAAAATACACCCGATGACGCTAAATTTGATGACGTATAGCGGTGTCCGTCTTTCGTTTTATTAAAATATCTTAAGTTTAAACATATCTTCATATCTCTCTTACTTCTTTACAGATTTCGATAAGAATGTTACCGATAGTCTTGTGATTTTTCAAATTAATTTATCAGCCAATAATAACACATAATGAGAATGATCCATTTAAAAACATGTATCCCTAGAACGTCCGCTCCGATAACACTGTCCTTATCTAAACGTTATAAGGGGGTATACTATATCTCATATATTTTTTTAAATATATTTTTTTAAAAACGTAATAAAATAACAACAACAAAAATAAAAATCTCACCGTTTTTCCCCTCCAACTATCTTTCCTTTTCACCCTTGGCATTTTAAATCACGTTTATTTGATTTTTTTCACAGAATCACCAATTTTTAATATAAGACAATCACCAACACCATTAAAAATAAATATATTTCATCATTTTAAAAATCACTCAGAAGTTTAGTACACCATTTAAAAAGAATGTCACTTTTGTAGGCTATGTAGTCACTTTATTATTACTTTTGTAACTGGTTTAAAATAAGAATCACTACATCATTAAACCATTTAAAATACGAATCACTACATCAATAAACCATTTAAAATACGAATTATTACTTTTGTAACCGATTTAAAATACGAATTATTACATCGATAAACAATTTAAAATACGAATTATTACTTTTGTAGCCGATTTAAAATACGAATGGCCGATTTAAAACACTTTTTGCCAATTTAAAATACGAACTATTACCTTTGTAGCCGATTAAAAATACGAATGATTACATTTGTAACCGATTTAAAATATGAATTATTACCTTTTTAGCCGATTTAAAATACGCATTATTACCTTGTAGCCGATTTAAAACATGAATTATTACATTTGTAGCCGATTTAAAATACCAATGATTACTTTTGCAGCCGATTAAAAATACGAATTATTACTTTTGTAGCTGATTTAAAATATGAATTATTACTTTTGTAGCCGATTTAAAATATGAATTATTACTTTTGAAGCTGATTAAAAATATAAATTATTACCTTTGTAGCCGATTTAAAATACGAATGATTACTTTTGTAACCGATTTAAAATGCGAATTATCACTTTTGTGGCTGATTTAAAATAAAAATATATTATAAGAACGAAATTGTTATATGTCAAAAGTAGAAAAGTAAATTAAATTAATTAAATTGTAATATTCACAACATTTTGAGTGTGTCCAAATACTTGTTCATAAATGTGGGTTTTCTCCGTTAAGGAGTTATCTTTAGATTTTTTGACATCTCAACAAAGATGAAGAAGACTGTGGAAGTCTATTTTTTTTCTTCAATTAACAAGAACAGAGGGTCACCGACTCCCAGATGTACCAGGAGATCGTGAAGAAAGAATGTAGAAGAAAAGTAATAAAATTATCACATAATATCATGTCCGCCTCCGTAGTGTAATGGTCAGCACGCTCAGCTACCGTTCTGGAGGTCCCGGGTTCGATTCCCAGGGGGGGGTCTAATAAATATAAGTGATTTTTTCACTTTAATATTTATTCAATACTACCCTGGACTGGTACCTGAAGCGGAGGGCTGATCACCTTTTCTTTGTGTGTTAACGATCAAGATAACACTGCTTTTATATGATGCAGTGCCCTATGCGCCGTTGGGGTTCGAAAAAAATCAGTATCATGTTTAAAACGACCCACAAACACAACTTTTCAACAACTTCACGGGACGGTATAAACTGAAACACTGATAAAGGTACCGTATGAAGTTTGCTGAAGATAAAAACAAATTCCATACGTTTTCTTATCACGCTTATCTAGGTGTACAAAGCCGTACTAAGCGCATAAATGGTACCGTAGAACGGGGCTACTTGAACTTTGATGTATTACTTGAGCCCAGTACAAAAAAAAAATTAGATCTGTATTTGGTCTACAATAATGAACATATCGACACGGTTCATTGTTTCCCTGACAGGCGACACTTATTGTAACGATACTTCGATCGATACCATGATCTAATTTTTTTTTTTGCACTGGGCTCAAGTAACACATCAAAGTTCAAGTAGCCCCGTTCTACGGTAACTAACATTTTCATCAGGTTGATATATCGCTCACTCCTTTCAAGAACGTCATAAATCAAAAAACTTGATTTTTCATGAGAACGTTATTAAAGTTTAAAAATATAGTACAATGTATTAAAAATAAATATCCAGCAACTTTTTACTGTGCAACACATCTTTTTAGGTAAAACCTGAAGGTTTTTTCTCCATTTGAAAAATACTAAGTATTTTTAATAAAATAATTCAATATACCTTTTCTTCAAAATGCAAAAACAACACTTTCTGCCCTGTAGCGGGTAGGTACATATTAAGTTCAAAATATGCCGCTTTTGCTGGGATATAGTACATTTTTTGGGCATTCCGAAAACATGCACAACTGAAATTTAACAATTTTTGATTTATGACGTTCTTGAAAGGAGTGAGCGATATAATTTAAAAATTTTTTAGATGGGATTTGCATTTATTATTTACCTTGCTTATCATGTACAAGGATTATAGATCATGTAATGGATTTTTGTTTCTTCCAGCTAATTAAATATGTTTTTACAACATTTTGAGTGAGTCTAAATACTTGTTCACAAATCGCTCACTATTTTCAAGAATGTCATAAATCAAAAATCGTCAATTTTCAGTTGTGCATGTTTTCGGAATGCCCAGAAAATGTACTATATCCTAGCAAAAGACGCATATTTTTAGCTTAATATTTACCCGCTACAGGCAGAAAATGTTGTTTTTGCATTTTGAAGAAAAGGGTATTGTTTAATTATTTTTTTTAAATATATTAAATATTTTTCAAATGGAGAAAAAACCTTCAGGTTTTAAGTAAAAAGATCTGTTGCATAGTAAAAAGTTTAATAAGTGGCTTGATATTTATTTTCAAAACATTGTGTTATATTTTTAAACTTTAAAAACGTTCTCCTGAAAAATCAAGTTTTTTCATTTATGACGTTCTTGAAAGGAGTGAGCGAAATATGGATTATCTCCAATTACAGTATTTTTTATATTATTTTTATTTATTTAAAAAAATTAAAAAAATAACAACATGAAAAAAACTCCTGAAATTGGAGATAATCCAGATTTGTGAACAAGTATTTGGACACACTCAAAATGTTGTAAATAAATTATCTGGTAAAATTATAAGCTAAAATGATAAAAATGAAAATGATTTTTTCTGTCGTTTCTCATGTGTGTGATTATAATCCAGGATTCGGATCTCACATACTAAGAAAAGAGTTTCTGCTCAATAAAAAGCTTCTTTTTATCTCACCAATAGATGTCTATAGTGAAGTTCTAGTGATTCAAGAACAAGGTTTCTAAATTGGTTCATATATATAGAACTTCCAAGAATTTGAGTAGTGTGGTTGTCAATAATGGGTAGAATTGGTGAATGTTACACGTGTGTAAATTGATCACTTAAACCAGCCTATGACGGTAGTCAGCCCCGTAAATACCCAGACTTCCATATTCTTCTTAATCTTTAATGAGATGAAAAAAAATAATATGACAGATAGTATTGTTTGCATGCTGTAGTAGTGATTGTCCTGACGAAGAGACGGGTACGTCTCCAAACCAGTAGACATAAAAATCTCGGTGAGTGGTTATATACTAATACCGTAGTCATACAGGAGAAAGTGACCAAGTGCATTTTTTTACAAAAACGTGATCATTGACTATTTGATATCTTACTAGCTTAATATTGCCCTGAAAAACATCCCAAAGGATTTTAAACTTGGAAGTATAATATATTGACTTGTTGTAAATGACGAACTGCTTTGATGTTTATTTTCTTGCCAAACAAAAGTGACTTAAATGGCCCTCCTGAACATTTTACGTTTTGTTAGTTGGTCACTTTCTCCTGTACGACTATGATATTACTAACATTTTTGTAATTTTTTTTTTAAATAATTTAAACTTACCAGTGTGGATTTGACCTTCTCATGACGAGACATTCTGGCTGATGACATTTTGAATTATCTGTGATGCAGTCTAGAAAAAAAAAAAAGAACTATTATTAGTTTCCAAGTGTCTTGACCAGAGGTTAAGTAAAATCCACCCGTAGAGAGAATCCGTAGTTTTAAATATTTGCATCTAAACTCATACTGTGATTTTTAATTTATTTATTTCATACATACTTACATTTTATTTTACTATATGTAGTACGGCTCTTTAGGCATGGCCTGTGTTGACCCGAAATACTTATTTATTTATTTATTTATTGAACGGCTAAAGCCTTTAACATAATACATATACACAGTATCTAATATAGAAATAGAGTAATGAATACACTAATAGAGAAACAAAAAGTCTCAAACATAAAATAATAACAAAATAACATATAGTAAGCACTGGTCAATACACGTCTCCTTCACACACTACCAGCGAGCAGCGAGAGAGAGTGAAACACAACGTTTACATCTTCAACTTTACAACTTCTCCTTTAAGGGTCCCCCCTTCAATTTATCCTCAGAAAGGAGCCAAAAACCTTCTCCTTTAAGGGTCCCCCCTTCAATTTATCCTCAGAAAGGAGCCAAAAACCTTCTCCTCTAAGGGTCCCCCCTTCAATTTATCCTCAGAAAGGAGCCAAAAACCTTCTCCTTTAAGGGTCCCCCCTTCAATTTATCCTCAGAAAGGAGCCAAAAACCTTCTCCTCTAAGGGTCCCCCCTTCAATTTATCCTCAGAAAGGAGCCAAAAACCTTCTCCTCTAAGGGTCCCCCCTTCAATTTATCCTCAGAAAGGAGCCAAAAACCTTCTCCTCTAAGGGTCCCCCCTTCAATTTATCCTCAGAAAGGAGCCAATAACCTTCTCTTTTAAGAGTCCCTCATAAACAGAGTAGCTGGTAAATACACGTCTCCTTCACACACTACCAGCGAGCAGCGAGAGAGAGTGAAACACAACGTTTACATTTACCCATTATAACATGGAGAAGAAATGCTGAGAAAGTACAGACTTCAAGGTGGATAACAATATATTAAATAAATCTATACTTTCAAAAGCATTGGCCAACATGTGAAGTCGCGGAATGGGAGAGATAATGGCATAGTTTGCATTATGTACAAATACTGCGAATACAGATTTTTGCCTAGTACCTCTTTGATGCACGCTAAACTTTATTTGATTTAGGAGATCAGGGCTGTCCAAAAAATTGTTAAGAATTTTATATAACAGGACCCTTCTATCACTAAGATTTATTAATTTTAGCCGCTTCATTGTGCAACAATGGGTATGTTTAGTTTAAAATTAATGTATTTAAGGAAGTTGTGCTGTACTCTCTCTACGCTGTCGGCGTGTATAGCATAATGAGGAGATATGTTTGAAAGTTGAAAAATCTAAAAAATCTATTAATTCATAATATTTTTTGTAACTTAATCAAATGAAAAAATCATCAGGAGGCACAAAGTTTTACTGTAAATAAAACAAGTGGAAAATTTCACTTATTTTACATACCTATATTAATTTTCAACATTCATATAAATTTATAGAAGGGTGTATGTCTTCCGTAACAAGAATACCACTCAAATTAATAGTACAGACCAAAATATAGTATTTTCAATTCAATAACAGGCATCTGACACCATTCTTTTTATCAAAGATAAAAACAAAACCACAGCCCACATAACACAAACATACTACAAGATAAACACAAATACGGCTAAAATTATACTGCGCTTTATTTGCGAATGCTTTTCGGATGAATCTCAAATAATCCTAAACAAATATGCGAGAAACATTCCTTTGAAAACGTCAAACTGTCAAAAAAACACTTCATAACCTAAAATACAAAATGTTTTGCGCGATTTATGTGATATTTCCAAGTCTAAATTAATAAGTAAACAGTTAATAAGTAAGTCTATATTGCGCTTACCATTAATTATCGTAAGATTTTATATCGCAGACTCTATTTATTATAACATTGAAAAAAACATTATACCGAACGGAAACCTTAACGTCTTTATATTTTTTATTTTGTGATGATGTCATATGTCATTTTTGTTTTTAAAGTTGGTCAAACTGAATGAGTCGTTCGCGAACGATCTGCTTTATTGAAGCGGGTCGTTCGTTCGTTCAGTACAAAAAAACTGATCGTTAACTGGAATCTGGAATCGCTTCTCTCGGCAGCACCTAGTTTGTGAGGTGAAATGAGAGCCTAGAGCAGTGAAAAGCAGTAAAGCAGTTTTAACCCTTCCTTCCCGGTGTTGTGTCCTTGTACACATTGCTTCTAATAAGCATAATATCTCTTTAAATATACTAAATACAAGGCTAAGATTTTAGGTATTCCTCCATAACATATTTACGCATTGATTTAAAAAATGATATTAATAATAATCAAAAATTATAGGGTACATCGGAGGTATTTTGTGAATTTAGGAAACAAATTCGCGTATAAACAGAGCGTGAAGAGTGTGCGGAAACCGCGATACTATATACGCATTTCACTATTGCTCACACTTGCACTGTGCAATTGTGAGCTCAAAGCTCAATGTTCTCTGGCTAGCGGCAGTAGTTCTTGGGCTTCCGATAAGAGTGGACCTATGCTTGTTCCGTGAGCGTTGCCAGATGGTTTTTTAATGTTTTGAGCAAATAAATCTAAATTATTATAATTTTTGACGTCATTTATAATGAATTAAGAGTATTAGCTATGAATGTCCCTATTTTTACCATTTAAAATAGCTAATTTTTTATTGTGTAGTGACTACCGAACACCGGGACGCGCGTTTGAACCCCCGGGTTTGGCGGAGGTCAAAACACACACCCGACTCATTGTACGATATTATGAAAAATGATACGACGTAAGATGTATTCATTTATGAATAGATCTAGTACATTATTTGAAAGGAATACACTTGGGTCTCTTTTTATGCGATGGATACGTTCCACGGAGAGTCGCATAAAAAAAAGACTTGAACTACATACAAAACTGGGGCATAGGTTCCATTATTTTAAAAAACCGTATAACTTCAAATTAATATGATAGAATGTACCAAAAAGTGCGTAAAAAAGTTTATAAAAACATCATGAAAATAAAAACAGAAGAGCTATTTCCTTTATTAAATATCCACTAATGGGAAATAGTTTTTGAGATACATCTTCAATCCAAATTACAATTGCCTCTTCTGTTTTTTCCAATAAAGTATCTCTCGAATACGATGTAAGATTTAAGCTTAACTTTGTGCCAGTGACACAATTACACTTTAACGGTTGTGACCTGCACTAGTCTTAATTTTAGATGTTTTTATGCGTATTCGTATAAAAAAGACTTGAACTGCATACGAAAATAAGGGATAGGTTCCATTACATTTAAAAAACGCATAACTTCAAAATCACATAAAAAAGATTCGCATAAAAAAAGACCCAAGTGTATATCAATCTAGTAATAAAAATCATACAAGAGCTCAAATGCTAAAACAATGCACATACTCCACATAGTACATTTTTTTTACTGCGATGGGACTAATAGTGTCGCGGTCTCTTGAGTCTGAGTTTCTGGGTTCGAACCCACTCACTCTACCACAATTTGATACCTATTTCTAATAATGAGTAGCTTAGGCTCACAGAAATAGTATGAAATTGAAGTATTTTTGTAAATAATAAAAACACAAATATTTCTTTCTTTATTTTTATTTTTATACTGTCAATAAGTCCGTGACTCTCAGGTCTAACAATGGCTTATGCAACACGCTCATGTTGGCCCTACTTGTGAACGAATGTGAAGATTAAATGGACAGACAGATTAAACGGTCTAACGGATTAAATGGTTTGAAAATGCCATGACTAGGCGAAACATTTGTCACAAAATTTATTTCAATGTGATTTTTTTTTAACCGTATTTCGTCCGCCTCCGTAGTGTAATAATCAGCACGCTCGGCTACCGTTCTGGAGGTCCCGGGTTCGATTCCCAAGGGGGTAAAATAAATATAGGTGATTTTTTTTCACTGTAATATTTATTCAATATTACCCTGGACTGGTACCTGAAGCGGTGGGCTGATCACCTTTCCTTCATGTGTAAACGATCAAGATAACACTGCGTTTATATGACGCAGTGCCCTATGCACCATTGGGTGCAGATAAGGGAACAACAGAATTTAACTTAGTACTTGTAGACTCATAAAATCTGTGTTTGATTTAACATTTGATCCATAAATTAAAATAGAGTTCTACAAATTAAACGCCAAATCAATAAATACACAATAATTTCATTGCTAAAACCCAACACAGCCCATTTTTTATTTCTTCCATTCTTGTGATACTTCCTGGCTATATCCCAACTTATCGTCTTTGTAGACTGCTGAAGTCAGCTCTCCTCGTCCTCAGGTTGTAGGTCCTTCTATCACGGACAAAGTCATAAGGCCATGCCTTCGAACCATGTTCTCTCTCTATACAGCATCCATGAATTTTTTGGTCTTCCTCTAGATATCTTTTGAGAAAGATCCATTGCTATTTTGCCTGGTTTACGGCATGCTCGGGTTCTCTGCGTCCTATGTGCCCATACCATCTCAATTGTCTTTTTTATTTTAATGATACTAAGCATACTAAAAAGGAATAATTATGGATACTGCAAGGGTGCAGATTGGTGAAATAAAACACAAAGAAAAAGCAAAACATCTTTTTTTACAATTGGACTAATAGCAGGTTTTACAACCATCAGTGTTGCAAGAACAATTAAAAAAAAAATTAAATAGGGCATTATCACTCGGTAAAAATATCTAATTTAACATACTCAACCTATAAAGGATTGTGTAAGACTTGTTTTCATTCATTATTTTCTTTTGCAAAATCCGCCTTCGTAAAAACGTTGTTATTGTTAGTTGGTAACGAATGACGTCACAAAAATGAATCCACACTACTACTATTTCATCTCTACGAAGCAGATACACAAAGGGATACGCCCCATAATACACCCGATTATCGAGTGTTTTTGCCTAGAATTTTCACTCATGAATTACATGAAATTATAGTAACTTTAAACATATAGTGTAAATCCACTCATGAGTAGGCATAGGCTATGAAACTTATAAAGTTGAAGCTTGAGTAGGGACATGATAAACTGTGTTGCGTAGGGATACGCCCCATAACACGCGCAATCATGTAAAATTTGATGACGTATAGTCCGTCGTCCACATTGTCCGTTTTTCACTTGATTAAAATATCTAAAGTTTAAACCTTCGTATCTCCCTTACTTCTCTACAGATTTCAATAAGAATGCTACCGATAGTCTTGTGATTTTACATATTAATTTATTAGCCAATAACAACACATCATGAGAATGATCCATTGGACTAATAGCAGGTTTTACAACCATCAGTGTTTCCAGAAGAACCACCCCTCTAGAACATTGTTCCACAGCGTGTGTGCCTTGACACACTGGTGTACCGTGGTGGTTGGTTGGTATACTGCGGAAAAAACGTCTAGTTTTGTGAGAAAAACACAATTGCTCCAAATTTTGATTGCCTATGCTCAGTTAAGTAAGCTCACATTTTGCATTTAACATAATATGTTAGCATTTCTTCTTTATATTATAATGGACAAATTTAAACATTGTGTTTCACTCTCTCTCGCTGCTCGCTGATAGTGTGTGAAAGAGACGTATATTTACCAGTGCTTACTATTTGTTATTTTATTATTATTTTATGTGTAAGACTTTTTGTTTCTCTATTAGTGTATTTTTATATTAGATACTTAATATATCGCTCACTCCTTTCAAGAACGTCATAAATTAAAAATCGTCAATTTTCAGTTGAGCATGTTTTCGGAATGCCCAGTAAATGCACTATATCCCAGCAAATACGGCATATTTTTTACTTAATATTTACCCGCTACAGGGCAGAAAATGTTGTTTTTGCATTTTGAAGAAAAGGTATTTTTTAATTATTGTTTTAAATATACTAAATATTTTTGAAATGGAGAAAAAACCTTCAGGTTTTACCTAAAAAGATCTGTTGCAAAGTTCAGTAAGTGGCTTGATATTTATTTTTAATACATTGTATTATATTTTTAAACTTTGAAAACGTTCTACTGAAAAATCAAGTTTTTTTATTTATGACGTTCTTGAAAGGAGTGAGCGATATGTATTATGTTAAAGGCATTAGCCATTCAATGAGTAAATAAATAAATAATATGGTAAATTACTATTTATCATTAGAATCCTAACTGTCCATCAAACCGCCTCCCTTAGTTTTTCCCTCTACCTCCTTCCCTAAACTCCCTTTTTCCTTTGCCCTCCTTATTATCATCTTTTGTAATTCATGTTATTTTAAATGTTAATTTGTATTTTTTTATCTACCCTCTGATTGCAAACACCTATACATGGTGTCAAACGACTTGATAAATATCACTAGTCTGTTTTCGGTTGGTTGGAAGACATTGCTTTTTAGCATCATTGCTAAAAAGCAATGTCTTCCAACCAATGTACTTATTTATTTTCTGTTCATAAATTTTAAATAAAGAAATAAAAATATCCAGAAGATTTAAGAATTTGAGTAGTGTGGTTGTCAATCATGGGTATAGCCAAGCTGTATCGGATTTCGGTAACCAAAGGGTCAGTTAGAGGCAGCTTTACTGAGCAGATTTAAATAAATTAATGTGCACCTCTGAAATTTCTTAATTTGGTAGGTGCACCTTGATTAGAAAAAGTTTGCGGAATACTGGTCTGGAAAATGTGAGGGAGATTCATAGCTGACTTCTGTCAGCCACATCAAATTGTATAAATATGACCAAGTACGTGATTATAGCAGCCACTATGGCACATAAACTTCTCATGTCTACCGTATACAGTCCTCCGGCCGTGAACTCTAACTTTCGATGAAGCAGTTGCAGAGAAAACATCTCCACCTGCAGTAGAAAGAAAAATAATTATCATATTTTGAAAACCCCAGTCTGTAAAAGTACACAAATTCTTATGTGCAAAGGCAAATAGCCTACTACTACTACAACTACTACCATCATGCCGTTTCTCCTCCAGGGGTAGGTAGAAAGGATGGCCACACTCTTCTGTCATGACAAACACTCCTCACCTTCTTCACATCCATACATCCTAGATGTCATACATGAAAAAATTCTGAAAAATTTAAATCCCATCACTGGGTACAGTGGGCACTGGTTGTGTTTCTATATGGAACGCGAGTGATCCAGGGTAGGAACTACTTTTCTGTATAGAATGCACGCCTCAGCATATATCAACATCATTATCATATATTATCGACACCATTTGTGGCATTTCACTATTAATCTCGTATTTATCAAGAGTGTCTATGTATTGTTTGTAAAAATATTATTCAATACTCACATAATCACTGACTTCATAATTGTTTTGCGAGACATTTATCTCATGAATAAGGATGCAAGTTCTTTTTGCCTGAAAATTTTAACATAATTCAAACCAACCTAAAATAAAATAAAACCTGAGATGGTATAATCAGTCTATCTGCCTCCTTGGCTTTTAAAAGGTCCCCTGATGACACCTGGTCAGTGTCAGTACACGACAGATTCTTTAGTTTTTAAGATATGTTGCGCGTGGCACTGGGATACCCTGGAACGACTGGTTGTGATCATTAGCCTGGAGGGGAAGAGAGGGGGAGGATGATCCCCCACACGATGGACCGATCAAGTTAAGGCAGCAGCAGACACCTCGGTGGTTGGAGCGCTACGTGCAGTCAAGGGATAACTGGAGAATAGTCATTGATAGATTTATATTATCCACTGACACTTCGTGATGGAATTGCATTTTTAATTTATTATTAGATTAAAACCAATATTTTTAGCTTTTCCACTTTTTTATTTATTTTAGAGCTGTCTCTCTCTCACCAGTCTGATGATGTCGGTAACGACGAAACCCGGTCGCTGGTCAAATAAAAAAGTGGAAAAGCTAAAAATATTGGTTTTAATCTAATAATAAAAAAAAAATAGTCATTGATTCGACAAGGGTCTATTAATTTTTTTCAATATTATAACATTTAAATTGAACATTAAAATATTAAATGTTATTAATATATATATTGCACTGTTGTAAAATTCCTTTTATATATTGGTCAACATTTTGATAGATGTACCATAGAATCGTGTCATGTAGTACTGCTATCAGTACATATCTTTCTCCTATTGAATATATTAAACTATACATAAAAAATTACATATTGTTTGCGGGTGGTTTTTTCATCAGCCCTGACCCTAATTATATTGTGGCAGTCTGCCGCTCGACCCTCAGTATACTAATCACAAGTAGCCGCAACACCCAATTCCCATCTGTACAATGTTTGCAGGCGTCTCTCGCGCTCTACCTAAAGTAAGCAAATAGAACGCTCGCAAGGGTCTCCCGCTCTCTACCAACAGTATGGAAAAGGACCCTAATTATACTCTGGCAGTCTGCCGCCCGACCCTCAGTGTACTAATCACAAGTAGTCGCAACACCCAATTACCATCTGTACAATGTTTGCAGGCGTCTCTCGTGCTCTACCTAAAGTAAGCGAATAGAACGCTCGCAAGCGTCTCCCGCTCTCTACCAACAGTATGGAAAAGGACCCTAATTATACTCTGGCAGTCTGCCGCCCGACCCTCAGTATACTAATCACAAGTAGTCGCAACACCCAATTACCATCTGTACAATGTTTGCAGGCGTCTCTCGTGCTCTACCTAAAGTAAGCGAATAGAACGCTCGCAAGCGTCTCCCGCTCTCTACCAACAGTATGGAAAAGGACCCTAATTATACTCTGGCAGTCTGCCGCCCGACCCTCAGTATACTAATCACAAGTAGCCGCAACACCCAATTCCCATCTGTATAATGTTTGCAGGCGTCTCTCGCGCTCTACCTAAAGTAAACAAATACAACGCTTGCAAGCGTCTCCCGCCCTCTACCGACATTATGGAAAAGATGCTTTTAATAATTTCTTGCAAACAATGTGTTAAAAACTTTCTTGTCTAAATAGTAATGTTATAATGTTTTAAATTCCGTTTTAAAATAAGGCTAAACTCTTTTTGTGAATGTGATCAGACGTCATCACAAGATCCCTCATTTAGCGTGGGTATGTCCAATTTAAAAAAATAAAGTTAAATTGGAAACAGAATGTGCAAAAGAAGGTTTGCAGTTGAAAAAAATTGATGAGGCAATAGGGCATAAAGATCTATCAGATTTAGTGGTGTCTTATTTAGAAAATATGACAAGACAAATTAATGAACTATGTGACAATTCTTGATTGATATAAGGGTGGTGACTGACCGGAGCCATTTCATAATAACGTAACACGTTACGATACGAGCATTCGCATAGTCAGTACAGTGAGCCGAGTGCTCCATCCATAGTTTCGGATGCTCGCCGCGAGCGATGTTACGACGTTACGTTACAACCAAATGCTCCGGTCAGTCACCACCCTAAGATATTGAATCTTCTGCATTGTATTGTATTGTTTTTAGGGATCAACCTTATTCATTTATAATTTACTTTACACATTCACTTTCATTTATAAGATATATAAACTGACTATGCTATAAATCCTTGTCCATAATAGGCAAGTACAATTTTCTTAGACAACCTTAATAATATATATATATTTTTTAATGTAATTATTATCTCTATTCACCCCATATGAAGACCAATAAAGGATCCATAATAGACTAAAAGATGGCATACCAAATCTTACCTCTTCCGCTGTTTTCGAGCTAACATATGACGTGGTTATTATCGTCGAAAAAAACCAAGATCCCCACACGCCCGCTTTGTAGAACTTCTCACCGAAAATATAAATTTCCTCATCATATGTCAGAATCACATAGAATATGTATAGATGAACGACAGCTACCACGGATGCCAACCCGGCAATCAGCAATAACTGCTTGTTATACATCGAATTCAACTTTTCACTCCAAAGGCACAATTTGTCATGCATCCCACAAATTTCAGTGATGACATTGCATTTAGTTTTAGTAACAGATGCGACGGTTTTAATTTTGTTTTTT
The DNA here is from genome assembly GCF_059751285.1 of Brachycentrus maculatus. NCBI lineage: Eukaryota > Metazoa > Arthropoda > Insecta > Trichoptera > Brachycentridae > Brachycentrus > Brachycentrus maculatus. Next base: position 102,929 of record NW_028280855.1, read on the forward strand.
GTGATTTTTATATCAGCTTCATCATTGCTTGTCACCCAAATATTAAAATCAACAGCTAGCTTCATCTTCTGCGGGTCAGATAAGCTTTTTATGCATCTATTGAGAGCCAAGAATCTGGAAAAAATGTAATTCTCATTATATTTTCAGTATGTCCAAATTTTCTTTGATGTATTATGGATTTTTTCCATTTAGGAGTAGAGGTTTTTGAAATGGAGACCTTGGGAGAATAAAAGAGACAACATAGCCGCTGTGGGGGGTAGAAACCGGCTGCAAACAGCAACCGACCGACCGGCTGACTACCGTCATAGGCTGGTTTAAGTGATCTTCTGATCAATAAAAACCTTCTCTTCATCTCACCAATAGATGTTTCCAGTGAATTTCTAGTGATTCAAAAACAGTGTTTTGAAATTGGTTTATATACCATATATATGGAAGTTACAAGAATTTGAGTAGTGTGGTTGTCAATAATGGGTAGAATTGGTGAATGTTACACGTGTGTTAAGTGATCACTTAAACCAGCCTATGACGGTCATTAGCTCCGTAAATGCCCAGACATCCATATTCTTCTTCATCTTTGATGAGATGTCAAAAAGTAATATGAAAAATAAAAATAGCACAGAAATATCGCTCACTCCTTTCAACAACGTCATATATCAAAAAATGTCAATTTTCAGTTGCGCATGTTTTCGGAATGCCCAGAAAATGTACTATATCCTAGCAAAAGTGGTATATTTTTAACTTAATATTTACCCGCTACAGGGCAGAAAGTGTTGTTTTTGCATTTTGTAAAAAAGGAATTGTTTAATTATTTTTTTAAATGTAATAAATATTTTTCAAATGGAGAAAAAAACCTTTGTGTTTTACCTATAAAGATCTGTTGCACAGGAAAAAGTTAATAAGTTGCTTGATATTTATTTTTAATACATTTTATTATATTTTCAAACTTTAAAATTTCAAGTTTTTTCATATATGACGTTGTTGAAAGGAGTGAGCGATATGTACTCACCTTTCATACATTATACTTAAGAAACTGTTGAACTGTAATGCCGTTGCTAAAGAAACATTGAAGACAATTATGCAAGCCATCCAATACGCTATACTGCATTTCCCACTTAGATAATAAATCAATGTATCGTACATGGTGCAGAGAATCATCAGAGTATAAACTATCACCATAATCGCTAAATTCCATCGAAAAGCTTTTATGTAGTCTAACATCACCCCGTGGGACCTCAAATCTTCATCGAACGAAGACAATTCATCCATTATATCGCAAGTCTTCCTCCGATTCATAAGCGAAAGTGCCACACACATAAAACTCAGAAAGATCCCGCTTATTCTTCGAAACACATCTGAATACACGGCTATTGTGGTCTCTACTCCCGCCGTAGTAACTTCTCTTATGTGATGATATACCGGAATCAAACACAGCAACAAGACGGTAAAGACGAACAGGTTGTAGCTTGTAGACAGTCGTGTAGGTTTCCATCTTGTGGTATTTTTCTCCACAAATGTAGAATACGGCGCCAGTCCAAAAAAGCTAGTTACGTTATAAACTGGAGAAAAAGACCAATGAATTGACTCCATTTTAGTCGATTTATATTGATTCGATTTATTTGAATACTTTCAATAGCAATGCTGTCAACTGACTGAATATTCGAGTAGTGTTTGCTTAATAAATTGACATAACAAAATTGATTATGTGACACAAAACATTTCGTAATTACTGTAATACATATTTATTTATTTTTCACCATACACATGATTACAATAATACATTTTTTGTTATTAACAAAAATTGTATACATTTATTTGAATCACAATTTTAAACATATTTAAAACAATTTTTGCAGTGACCCACCAAGCCACCTTGTGCGTCTTGTCAGTGGAGTTCTTTTTTAATACATTTTTTATTGATTTTAACGATTTTAATATACACACAAAAAAGAGAGAAAAATTAAGAATATAAACATTTTACAATTTTCATAAAATTAACTCTTGATCATTCACCCATTCCTTTATTTTGCCTTTGTTCTATATTTTATTTTGACCTCTAATATCCGTCGGCAACAAGTTAAAAATGTTTGTGTAAATACTATTTCTGTGAGCCTAAGCGGCTCATTATAAGAAATAGGTATCAAATTGTGGTAGAGTGGGTTCAAACCGAGAAACTCTGACTCAAGAGTCCACGACACTAACCACGGGACCACAACCCGACACATTTCAAAGAAAAACTTTTTCAACACACAGGGTGTTTTTTAAGTAAAAAATTCAGTCACATCAAATGTAACCTGGGTTTTAAGTAATTGAATACTGGGTCTTCTATTTTATTAATAATAATTTTTAGGATCCACGAATGAAAAACGTTTTTGTAAAAACCACTAAAAAATTCAAATAAAGGTCGCCCAGTTTTCATGAAGCAATTGATAAATAATGCATATTTTATAAAGTTTTCACATCGTTCAGTTGAATCCCCTTAATTAACCTTCCCTTCCCAGTGATATGTATTCACTACAACTCTACTTTAAAAATGAAAATATCAATATAAAATAAAATAGATACGGGCTCACAATTTTTGTATTCTTCTGCAATATAATTATGTATAACATGAAAGTATTATAATATAAAGTTTTTCATTTGCAGCGATGGAAATAAATAATTTGTGAAAAAATCGGTGATAAAATCACCATACACAAACGTTTCTTAGTATGCGCGCGCGTGCCGTGCTTTGTGTGTACGCCCATTGTCATAGCGTGTTTACTGCGCCAATAGTGCGTAGATCGTCTTACGCGGCAGTCGTGTCGCTACGCCAGCTATTGCGCTACTTACGATTGTTTTTTCTCGTTTTCGGATACTTACCAGAGCTAACATTACAAAATTGATACATTTTATCTTCAACTATGGTCAATAGAAGCAACATTTAGGAGTATTCATATTTTCCCCTGTTTTTACATCACATATCGCTCACTCCTTTCAACAACGTCATAAATCAAAAAACTTGATTTTTTCAGGAGAACGTTTTTAAAGTTTAAAAATATTATACAATTTATAAAAAATAAATATCAAGCCACTTATTGAAATTTTTACTGTGCAACAGATCTTTTTAGGTAAAACCTGAAGGTTTTTTCTCCATTTGAAAAATATTTAATATATATCAAAAAATAATTAAACGATAACTTTTCTTCAAAATGAAAAAAACAACACTTTTTGCCATGTAGCAGGTAAATATTAAGTTAAAAACATGCCTCTTTTGCTGGGATATACTAAATTTTATGGGCGTTCTGAAAACATGTACAATTGAAAATTGTCAATTTTTGATTTATGACGTTCTTGAAAGGAGTGAGCGATATGGAGTACAAAATACATCACTGTTGCACGCGGAAGTTTTTAGCAACAGAAGGGAAAAGGTATAAACGAATACAAATACATAGATAGTACTTACCTTATACGCATAGTTCTCAGAATACACATAAACTGCAGAGCTGTCGAAAAATATACGACGAAAAGGAAAACGCAAGCCATCCAATACGGTATAGAGCTCTTTCCGCTAAGAACGTACAGAAAGAAGTCGATAATCGCAGAGATCGATATCAGCGTATAAACGACTGACGCGATGACGACATTTCTCCAGAAAGCTTCTCTGTGATCGACAGTCACTCCGTGCGAGCTCAGTTCATCGTCGAAAGAAGATATTTCATCCATCAACGAACAAGTTTTCCGCCGGTTCACGAGTGAGAGTAACACAGAAACATAACACAGAATCGTCCCAGTCATTCTACGAAAGATGTCAGAGTAAGTCGCGATTTTATTTTCCTTTCCCAGCGCTATGACGACGACGACATGCTGATATATTGGAATCAGACACAGCAGCAGAGATAAGAATACAAAAATGGCGTAAAACATTGAATTTCGTGTAGGAATCCATTTTGTTTTGTTATTTTCCACAGATAGATAATAAGGCGCCAAGCCGAACAGCCTGGTTGTATAATAAATTGGAGAAAACGACCAATGAATCGACTCCATTTTAAGACTTAACACTAACGGAAGGTTTGGTTAAGCTGTTTCAGAATAAACTGGATAAAATCGATTCATACAGCTGTAACACAAATTGATTGTATCAAAGTGTATATAAAATAACTTCCATTAAGTAATTGTTTCTTTTATGAGTCAATTACTTAACGTCCGGGCGGCTAAAGGTTAAGTTATATAATAACATAACCTAACCTTTAGCCGTCCAGTGGTCTTTCAAAAGAGAGTGGATTTGCGTCATTCAATAACCACCGATCCCATACAGGAGCGGTGATTGTGATGCATTTCGCTATTGGATTACACTGATTTGTGACAAGAGTATTAACCCGTAAGCTGCGGATCGCATGCATAGTCGTTTTTCAACTTTACGTACTTATATCAACACCTATGGATAATTTTTTGCACTTAAATTTGGTTCGAGGCATGGATGAATTATTTATTCTCTTTGATTTATTGTCATAAAATATCAAAATTATTTTAATTTAGTGTCAACTTTATCGTGAATACTTCCGGTCGGCTCGTGCTCCGCAGATACGACAGCCGCGTCTTGTATACAGCCGCCATACTTTAGGCCGCGAGTCCGTAAATGTTAATATTTTTGTGTAAATACACCATAAAAACATAATAAGTAAAGTGCATTGTGTACTGTGAACATCTATGATGGATATCCGAAAGTTTCACTGCAAAAAAAAGGCAAAAATATGTTTTTTTTCTCAAAAATATTGTAATGTAAAATAATCCAGCACGGGACGGAAAGTTTGACACTCGAAATCGAGCAGCTTAGAGGCTAATGTACGATGCAACAGTTTCCCATGCTTTCAGCAATTCTCTCACTGATGGATGATGATATTAGTATGTGCCCATCGTGTGTTCATCGTTGAACAACAAACTAGACAAAAATATCGAAATCGTTTAGTACACAACCATGATACACAATTTACACACAATGAAGGCTTGATAGTCCCAAGAATTAACAATAAATATGGGAGTCCAACACTGCAATATATCGTTACAAATATTTTTAATTTGTTGCCGACGGAGGTTAGAGGTCAAAATAAAACATGGAACAAAGGCAAAATAAAGGAATGGGTAAATGATCAAGAGTTAATTCTATGAAAATTGTAAAATGTTTATATTCTAAATTTTTCTCTCTTTTTTGTGTGTATATTAGGTTAAAATCGTTAAAAACAGTAAAAAAATGTATTAAAAAATAACTCCGCCGATAAGACACAAGGTGGCTTGGTGGGTCTCTGCAAAAAATTGTTTTAAATATGTTTAAAATTGTGATTTAAATAAATGCATACAATTTATGTTAATAAAAAATAAAAAATAAACCATTGCAGCTGTGTTTGCACCAATCCAATTAGATAATAACTTTGGGAGACTAAAGATTTTGAACGAATGAATACTGACATTTTTATTTACATATAAATATTTATTTTTCTTCATACACATATTTACAATTTCAAATTAATAAAAATTTTCCTTACAATAAGGATATTTTACAATACTTTTTTTATATAAAATTATTCGATTGGTAATTTTTCTATCATTAGTCATTTAAACATGGATGATGTGGCCGAATGGTAGCTGAGTGTGCTGACCATTACACTGTGGAGGCGGACCACTATAAACTCTATGAATATTACGATATTTAAAATAATAAGCACCAATTTCCTACTTATATAAAAACTAATTTTAAAAATATAATATTTGAGAACATCCATGGAACTATATATAAATATATTTATACTATATTACACATCAAATTTTAAAATTAAGAAAACCAGTTGGAAGTATTTTCATATTGACGTCTCAACAAAGACGACGAAAAATGCAAAGTCTGGGTATTTGCAGGATACTCACGATCCGTCATAGGTTGGTGTGACATTCACTATTCTGGATTCGGACCTCACATACAAATGAAAGAGTTTCTGCTCAATAAAAAAGGTTCTTTCATCTCCCATAGATGTCTCTAGTGATTCAAGCACTGTGTTTCGAAATTGGATCATATATAAAGTGAAGTTCCAAGAATTTGAATAGAGTGGTTGTCTAATTGTGGGTAGAATTAGGTGGTTACACGAGTGTAAAGTGATCACTTTACCAATCCAATGCCCAGACTTATACCAATATTCTTCTTCATCTATGTTGAGATGTCATAAAATAATACGAAAAAAACTCCTACAATTGGAGATAATGCAGATTTGTGAACAAGTATTTGGACACACTCAAAATGATGTAACTCATGGGTAGAATTGGAGAATGTTACACATGTTCCTCACTCCTTTCAACAGCATCATATATCAAAAAACATGATTTTTCAGGAGATCGTTTTTAAAGTTTAAAAATATAATAAAATGTATTAAAAATAAATATCAAGCCACTTATTGAACTTTTTACTGTGCAACAGATCTTTTTTGGTAAAACCTGAATGTTTTTTCTTCATTTGAGAAATATTTAATATATTTAAAAAAAAAATTAAACAATACCTTTTCTTCACAATGCAAAATCAACACTTTCTGCCCTGTAGCGGGCAAATATCAAGTTAAAAATATGCCGCTTTTGCTGGGATATAGTACATTTTCTGGGCGTTCCGAAAACATGCACAACTGAAAATTGACGATTTTTGATATATGACAGTGTTGAAAGGAGTGAGCGATATATACAATCAAAGGGATAATCCAAACTTGATATATTAACATTTAAAGTTACTTCCAGTACGTGGAATATTGTGGATGAGAGAGTGTAGCGTTTTATCCATGTGCAAAGTGATCACTTAACCTGACTATAACAGCCCTATAAATAAATGCCCAGACTTCCATATTCTTCTTCACCTGTGTTGATATTTCAAATATAATATTGTTAGGTTAGGTTAGGTTAGGTTGCGTGAGGACATTGCTGACGGTCTCCCGACATCAGACTTCCTCCAGCAAGTGGAACTGGTCTTCCGAATCCTCGGTTACGATCGCGTCGATGTTGTAGAATGCAGCGTGAAGGGTGATCACAGTTATTGAAGCTCCTGAAACCGACATTAAAACCTGAACACATTTCGGATGGGCATTTTAACCTTTCCGGAAGTATGGACGTTAATTAACGTCGGTGCGAATTTTCCTTAACCTTTTAACTGCCGGCAGGTACATGTATGGCGGTACCCAGCACGCCGCGAATTTTACGACAAAAATAAAACCTTCTAAACATATCGTTATTGAAAAAGTAATAAAGTTTATTTATAAAATTTACCAAATAAATGAAGAGAGCGCTGCCAGTCGTGCAGTCATTTATCCATAATCATAAAAATTAATTGTTCATGGTGCAGGGTTGTCACAAAATTTGTCATAGAAAATATGAAAAGTAAATTATTTTATTTATTGTTTCGGCATTAACTTTGTGGTAAGACATGTTACAATGATTAAAGAAAACACTTGTTTTTTACCACTTGAGTTTTATTATAGACTACATGTTTCAGAAGTTAAACTTCCATCATTCAGGTCATCATAGTTATTATACAGACCTGAATGATGGAAGTTTAACTTCTGAAACATGTAGTCTATAATAAAACTCAAGTGGTAAGAAACAAGTATTTTCTTTAATCATTGTAAAACTAAATTATATTTAAAGGAATTATGATTAATTTTTTTCAACAGAAATAAAAATCAGAACATAAATAAAACAGAATAAAAATCAACAGAAATAAAAATCACGAAATTAAATTGTACTCTGTAGACGAAAAATTATATACGCAAAACATCGATAGAAATTCGGGGATTATTGGACAACCCTGAGCGCCTTCAGTTGTTCCGACGGCAGAGCTCTTTTGAATTTACGTTTAAAGTGGTAAAAACAAATTCTGTTTCAATTCTAAGTATGCAAAGATATTCTCAATAGATGTCACTATTTGTTCAATACATTTTTACATTTTAAATAATTGATTTTCTTTAGTAAAAGCCCATTTAAAACGGCGCGTCTTAAGACGTAATTTTTGTATAAGCGGCGCTCCGTTCACAGAAAATTATGCGTCTTAAGACGCTTTTGGCAGTTAACCGGTTAAGAGCATCAACGTTTATGAACGTCAAAGTCTATCTGTCAGTTGGTATGATGTAATTTGCATAGTAATGACATCTGTGGATATTTGTATTTAACTTTGTCATAAAATACAACCTAGAGATGGTGAGCTATATTTTTTATTTAAATTATTTTTACATAATTTCTACTACTACTACTATCACGCTGCAAGGGTAGGCAGAGAGGATGGAACGCCACACTCTTCTGTCCTGACATACACTCCTTGCCTCCTTCACATCCATACATCTAGTCATACATGCCCTCCGATTACGCAGACTTTTGACACCGCCAGATTTTAGGTTCTGATTGATCTGATCGTGCTAAGTCTTTTTCGGTCGTCCTTGTTCTGTTTTCCCTCTCACATTCGCCACATATATTTTCTTAGTCATTCTCTCGTTATCCATTCGCTAAACATGTCCATACCACCGTAAAGAACTCTTCCTAATCTTTTAAATCATTCCTCGTTCAGCCTTACATTCCTTTCTTATACCTTCGTTTTTAATTCTGTCATACAATGATTTCATACATGATTTCTATCTTCATGATACAAAGACTTCATTTAAAAAAAAACATTTTTAATGTTCAAAAACCCACTCCCCAGAGAAAGTCGGACATCAAATATTGTACTCCTGGAAAGGTTATCACCTGCGGACTGCTAGCAACGGGATTTAATAATTATGTACATATTTAAAAAAATTAATATACTTATTAACATGAAATTTCCTATTGTCTTATCATTTTTGTCAACTGAATACCATGTTTTGCACATTCTGTTTCCAATTAAAATGTAAGAAAACGTATAAAAAAAATGATGAAATTACCGAGAACCCAGAAGAGGGCAGAACCAGCGCCTGCCCAAAGGAATATGGGCATGCAACACAGACCAACCAGAGCGTACTGATGTGCCAAGCTCAACTCATACGACCCAATCTGAAACATATTGTTATTTCAAATGTTATTTCAATTTTCATCAATTGATTTGGCAGTCACTTTGTGGTAAAATCTATCCATATTTTGAATATTAAAAGCAGTGTTACCCGTGTAAACATGCAAATTTTTCATAAAAAATAAAGTATTTTATAAAATTCCTTTTACAAGCCATGGACTAATAGTCAATTTACGTGACGAAAGGGTTATCTTTTCCCTTACGGTGCTAAAAAACTACCACATGCACCGGTGATATGTATTTTGTACTCCTCATGAATATGTGATGCGGGAAAATGTGAATACATATGTTACTTTTATTGACCATAGTTGAAGGTGAAATGTAACAATTATGTAATGTTAGCTCTGGTAAGTATTTGAAAATGAGAAAAAATACATCGCAAGTAGCCGCAATAGCTAGCGTAGCGTCACGACCGCCGTGTAAGACGATCTACGCACTACTGGCGCAGTAAACACGTTAAGACATGCGCGTATAAACAAAGCACGCCACGCACGCACACACTGAGAAACGTTTGAGTATTGGTGATTTTATCCTAGACGTTATCTCAAATTATTTACTTTATTTATTCATTGATTTATTATTAATTTAATTTGGCGTTCCAATTGTTAAATTTATATGCGTTTTTGTTAATAAAATACAACTTAGTTGACTCAAAAAGTGTGTGTTTGATTTCAAATTAATACATAGAGTAACCTTATATTAAAACTTACAATATTTACTATAATACTTTCACGTAATACATAATTATATTACGGAGGAATACAAAAATTGTGTGCCCGTATCTATTATATTTTTTATTGATATTCTCATTTGAAAAGTCGAGTTGTAGTAAGTACATATCACCGGGAGGGGAAGGTTAACTATGTGGTATGGTAATATACCGCCTCCGTGGTGTAATGGTCAGCGTGTTTAGCTACCGTGCTGGAGGTCCCGGGTTCGATTCCCAGGGGGGGTAAAAATAAATATTAGTGATTTTACACTGTAATATTTATTAAATATTACCCTGGATTGGTTTCTGAAGCGCAAGAGTGGTCACCTTGCCTTCGTGTAAGTAATGATCAAGATAACACTGCGTCAATTTGATGCAGTGCCCTATGCACCATTGGGTGCTGATAAGGGTTATAAGTAAGTTTTTTTAATGGTAATATAACACTCTCCTTATCATTCATCATTCACTTTGTGTAATCCAACTTAAGATAAGATATCTAATAAATAATACATAAGACGCATCTTAAAATTAAGATGCGTCTTGTAGTCCGTAAAATACGATAAATGCCACGCTGACAATGAACTAACCTTCCATTTCATAGGGTTACTTTTGAACTTGTAGCAAGCAAACAGACTTCCGGCAATCGCCAACAGCAACAGTGGTGAGGTGATCCTGTAACAAAAAATAAATAAATCAGGAGACCAATCATGATAACCTGGATGCATAAAGGTGGAGACTGACCGGAGCATTTCGTCGTAACGTAGCACCATTCGATGCAAGCATTCAGGCAGTCAGTTCACCGAATCGAGACTCCATCCATAGTTTCGGATGCTCGCTGATTCTCGCCACGAGCGATGTTACGACATTATGTTACGACGAAATACTCCGGTCAGTCTCCACCTTAAGGTTCTTTTTTTTTCAATTCATTTCAATTTATTCAATAATTAATATATACATTACAAACCAACATTTAAGGCGTATATATTAAAAAAACAAATTAAAAAGTAAGCAAGAAGACTCTTGTTAAATGTGTAGAAGAATCCCGCTTCGGATAACTCCTTCTGGCACATGGAACAGATCATTTCCAATGTGATATACCTCTCAGGTATACCTTAATTTTTTTTCTATGTTCGGAAATTGTACAGCTTTACATTAAAAAAAGTATATACATAATAAACAAAAGTTACATTTACAATAATAAACATTACATTATGTTAACAAAAATAGTTACATTAATAAAAATAAAGCCAATTAAACAATTCCACATTTATGTTATAGTAATAATAATAATAATAAAACCCTTATCCGCACCCCAATGGTGCATAGGGCACTGCGTCATATAAACGCAGTGTTATCTTGATCGTTTACACATGAAGGAAAGGTGATCAGCCCTCCGCTTCAGGTACCAGTCCAGGGTAATATTGAATAAATATGACAGTGAAAAAATCACTTATATTTATTTTACCTCCCTTGGGAATCGAACCCGGGACCTCCAGAACGGTAGCCGATCGTGCTGACCATTACACTACGGAGGCGGATATAATAACTATTAAAAACATTCAGAGATAAAAAAAGGTATGGTATAAAAAATGGATTTTGCAGGAAGGAGAAGGAAAGGAGAAGGAAAGGAGAGGAATTAATGAGGGTGGTTAAAGGATTTGTTTTTTCTAGGTAAGAAGTTTAAAAATCATCATGCTATCTTTCTTACTTGTTAAAAAATAGGCTATATCAAGTGTTGTGTACGCAGCAGTACGGCAGCGAGTATAGCAAAAACACTCGCATCACACCTTCAACTGAAAATTTTCTTGTTAATATTGATGAATTAGTATATGTCGATGTACTTACAGGCAGTACGCAAATAGAGCGAGGAATACGAAGAGATAGTTGGCTTGAAAGTATTCCACGTTCCGGACCAGTCGCTTGCTCAGGCGTGGAAGTGTGGACGGAACCTGAAATATTAATTGATTTATTTATTAAAGTCGTCCGCCTCCGTAGTGTAATGGTCAGCACGCTCAGCTACCGTTCTGGAGGTCCCGGGTTCGATTCCCAAGGGGGGTAAAATGAATATAAGTGATTTTTTCACTGTCATATTTATTCAATATTACCCTGGACTGGTACCTGAAGCGGAGGGCTGATCACCTTTCCTTCATGTGTAAACGATCAAGATAACACTGCGTTTATATGACGCAGTGCCCTATGCACCATTGGGGTGCGGGTAAGGGTTTTATTATTATTATATTTATACGTCCCGCTGGTTAACAGGTTAAGAACTTAACTTGTATTCAATTAAAAGATGGACGAGAGCAGAGTGAACCGTCTGTTTTTTTTTTTTTTTTTGGAATCTGAGCCCACCATCCACCCGCAGCAGTTATAGAGTCCTGAGGGACTCTCTGTCAGCTGCACATAGAGGAAAATCTTCAAAATATTTCTGAAGAAATAAATAATGCTCTATTCAATTAATGAGGGGGGAGGAGGATGTACGGACAGAGGCCGACACTTCGTCCCCACCCCTCGGGATCCCCTCATTACCTCTTTTAATTTTAATAAAATAAAAACGATAAGAATACAACAACAAAAAAAAAATAACAATGTTTCCAAAAATAAAAATAAAACAGAATACAATTTAAGACGAACACAAACAATGACTTAAAGACTAAAGTAATAGAGAACTAGTAACTAATATTTAAAAACAAACAAAAAAACACCGTTATATACATTAAGAGAAGAAAAAAAAAACCATTAATAAAGAAGGACTTCCTGGGTTAACAAAGGCAGAGGATCCAAATACCACCCCCGTAAAGGGAGGACAAAACACAAAAGAACGTGTGCGTTCCGCTCGGAAGGAAGCACAGTCCTGGCCGTATCAGCATCCCACAGGAACAGCAGCCTGTCCCACCAAATCAATCTCACCTAGGCGTCCGCGCATCTGAGGAGTTCCCAACGAGATACCCAAGTCCGGACAAACCGACGGAAGAGTGCAAAATTCGTACTGTTGGCCATCAGATCCACATTCCACGCTGGTCGCATGACCCCTGTCAGACCATTCAGCATCTCATCTCTGGCGTCATCCAATAGCACGCAATGCCACAGGATGTGTTCGGCCGATTGATGTTCATCGCCGCAAGCACAGCCCGAAACAGAGGAAAGTCCAAGCTTATAAAGCTTGTCTCTAAACTCCCCGTGACCAGAGACCATTTGTGCAGTATGATGATCAAAAACCAAGAACTCGCTACACATCCTGTGTCTGATGGAAGGTAAAAAAGACCACGTCCATCTCCCTGTTCGTGCCATATCCCATCTATTCTGCCATTGATTGAGAGTTAAGCCTCGCATGACGTTACATAACTCGCTAAATCCTGTCTCGGAAGGGCGCAGCACGATACCGAAGTATTCCAAACTCTCTCCTTTCCTCACAGACCGTCTGTTTGCGAAAACTTATATCCTTAAAAAGCAGCCGTGGTTACCTTAAAGTTTGAGGTCTGCACAAACTGTAGCCACGGACGGATGGCTTGGCGCTGTGCGGCAATGAGAGACGTTACCGCGGCCGGGGAGAACACACCGCCCAGTTGGCTGACGTTGAAGCTGCAAACACACTAACTTAGCAAGGGCGCGGAAGGAAGAACACCCTTCCTGTCCTTAACCCTATTGATGCCATGCGGGGATCCAAAATAAATGATCTGAGAAGGCACTTTATGGAAAGATATACAGTGAAACCTCTATCTATCGTTTTTAAAGGGACCTATTGAAATAAACTATGAATGCGGGATAAAGAAGTCAATACACAAGGAGATACGATAGAGTAAAGATACCGTCCTCCCAATCTGCATAACCATTAGTAGGTGGAAATTTCAAGAATACAAGTTTTAGATGTTAATAACTGTATTTGTTAAAAAAAAAATGCAAAGTTGAAAAGAACCCAAAGATCTTCAGACCTCTTCTGCTGTATCCATCACACAAGCTTTCGATAGTCTGTATCCCACACGTTGAAATATTGTCGTCGAATGTAACAAAATTGAGAAAATTAAAAAAAAAAGTAAAAAACAGACAAATTATATAAAATATGTAGCATAATTCAAATGATGAATGCGGTAAAATGGTGGACAGAAACGATCGATGCGATCTATTTTTGTATGAAATGAATTCGGGGTAGAAGAAATAAACGACACATCCGGGAAAACGATTATTCGAGGAACGATAGGTAGAGGTTTCACTGCACATATATCGCTCACTCCTTTCAAGAACGTCATAAATCAAAATACTTGATTTTTCAGGAGAACGGTTTTAAAGTTTAAAAATATAATACAATGTATTAAAAATAAATACCAAGCCACTTATTGAACTTTTTACTGTGCAACAGATCTTTTTAGGTAAAACCTGAAGGTTTTTCTACATTTGAAAAATATTTAATTTATTTATAAAAATAATTAAACAATACATTTTCTTCAAAATGCAAAAACAACACTTTCTGCCCTGTAGCAGGTAAATATTAAGTTAAAAATATTCCGCTTTTGCTGGGATATAGTACATTTTCTGGGCATTCCGAAAACATGCACAACTGAAAATTGATGATTTTTGATATATGACGTTGTTGAAAGGAGTGAGCGATATATGTTGTGATTAGTCATATTTTCTTATTTTGTTTAACCTTAATTTTTTTTTTTTTTATTTGTTATATTTTCTCATTTTTATATTTTCTCATTTGTTTATTTTAAATATGCTTCTTACCTTATGTTTTCTCATTTATTTCTTTTAAATATGCTTCTTGTGCCTATTTATTATACCTGTTTATTGTTTTTATATTTTGCCATGTATTAGTATTCTGCTTACAATAAATGTTGCAAAGACCCATGTGTTGTGCAACAGCTCATGACTAGATGCCCAACAACCCTAGATGACAACAACCAGCGCATCGAAAGGGTCGAGAGTTTCAAGTACTTGGGAGTGTAAGCGACTGAAAATGGCAGCCTTCAAAAGGAACTGGGAGTGCGATTAGGACTCGCAGGGTCCGCATTTAACAGTATGAAGGCTGTCTGGAGATCGGATTCATACTCGGTGAAGACCAAATGCCGCCTATACAATGCCTGCATTGCTCCTGTTCTCTTATACGGCTGTGAAACATGGCACCTTACAAGGGCCCAGAGCAGCCGTGTACTAAGCATTGAGAATAGGTGTTTGCGGAGAATTTTAGGCGTGCGGTGGTTTGACTTTGTGAGGAGTGAAGAGATAAGGCGTAGGACGCAGTAAATCTTAGTCACAACTGTCGTCAAGAAAAGGCGATTCAGTTGGCTTGGCCATGTACTCCGCATGCCTCCTGAGAGCCTTAGCAAAGCTTGCCTCTTTTACAAGGCATCAGGTTCGCGCCGCCCAGGACGACCACTGCTGACAATTCGTCGGCAGTTCTCGTCAGAACTTCGGGACGCGGATCTGACTTGGGAGGATGCAAGGGAGCTGGCAGCCGACAGAAAAGCCTGGAGACAGTTTGTGGACTCCATATGCTCCACCTAGGGAGCGGATATGGTTTATTCTTAGTATTAGTTTTGGTTATTCAAAAAACAATTTTTTTGTTACTTTACTATTTGTGTTCCGGTCTTGTTAACCTTAATCCCATGTCCCAAAAAGAGAAATAGAAATTATTCATCGGGAATATTATATATATATATATATTTGTCCGCCTCCGTAGTGTAATTTCGTCCGCCTCCGTAGTGTAATGGTCAGCACGCTCGGCTACCGTTCTGGAGGTCACGGGTTCGATTCCCAAGGGGGGTAAAATAAATATAAGTGATCTTTTCACTGTCATATTTATTCAATATTACCCTGGACTGGTACCTGAAGCGGAGGGCTGATCACCTTTCCTTCATGTGTAAACGATCAAGATAACACTGCGTTTATATGACACAGTGCCCTATGCACCATTGGGGTGCGGATAAGGGTTTTATTATATTATTATATATATATATATATATATATATATATATATATATATATATATATATATATATATATATATATATATATATATATATATACATATATATATATATATATATATATATATATATATATATATATATATATATATATATATATATATATATATATATATGATTTATTTATGTTATATATTTTGAAATAAATAAATGTCGGAAGGTATTAATCCTTCTGTGAGTATGGACGTAAATGAACATTGGGGCGAATTTTCCTCAAAGGAGTATCGACGTTAATGAACGTCGAAGTCTATCTGTCAGTTGCTATGATATAATTTGTATAGTAATGACATCTGTGGATATTTGTATTTAACTTTGTCATAAAATAAAACCTAGAGATGGTGAGTTTTATTTTTTATTTAAATCATTTTTACATAATTTCTATCTTCATAATACAAAGATTTTATTTAAAAAAAATACATATTTAATTTTAAAAAACCCACTCCCCAGAGAAAGTCGGACATCAATTATTGTACTCCCGGAAAGGTTAATATGACCGTACCCAGTAGTAACAAAAACATGATAGCTTTTAGAAAGATGACTGTAACTTTGACAACATTTTGATTCCCCGCCCCGTAAATGCCCATACATCCATATTCTTCTTCATCTTTGATGAGATGTCAAAAAAGAATACGAAAATTACTCCTGTAATTGGAGATAATCCAGATTTTGTGCACAAGTATTTGGACACACTCAAAATGTTGTAGATATACATGTAGTATTTAGTCATATTTTCTTATTTTGTTTTTAACTTACGTTTTTTATATTTTTTCATTTGTTATATTTTCTCATTTGTTATATTTTCTCATTTGTTATATTTTCTCATTTTTTATATTTTTTCATTTGTTTCATACCTGTTTATTGTTTTTATATTTTGCCATGTATTTGTGTAAGTTTTGGTTATTTCAAAAACAATTTTTTTGTTACTTTACTATTTGTGTTCCAGTCTTGTTAACCTTAATCCCATGTCCCAAAATGAGAATTGGAAATTACTCATCGGGATTTGATGATTATGTACATATTTATTGAAAATTCCGTGTAATTCCTTGTAGTGCACAAACGCGCTAACCACGGGACCACAACCCGACACATCTTCCGATAGGGTGATCAATTTTGCGTCACCTGTATGCATAAATAAATAATACATCACTCACTTAAGGAAACCTTTTCTCTGCGATGGAACTGATCCGTCCATATCTCCAGCTATTTCCACATTCACGGGTTCCGCCATAATGTAAAAACTATTTCTAAATAGGACACTTTATATTAATAATCAGAAACCTGTCAATAAAACGACAATGTTAGGTTAGAACCGACAGATTTAGAAACGCGCCGACATAAATAAATAATGAATAAAATATAGTAAAAGAGATTCTTTCGATACGTGTCCACTTTATTTTCGATTACAATTTCCAATTCAATTTTAATTTGCGATGAGTAATCGACGTGTCATACGAAAAACAAAAACATTTGACGTTTGATTTCTCTATGAGTCTATGATGATAATGGGTCAATTCTTAAATCGCGAATATTTTTTTTATTTTTAAGCAGTCTCCAAAATAAAAATAAAATTATTGTATCGAATTCCAATTTTATTTTAATGTATACAATGATATATACGCGTTTCGTCTTATTAAGACGTTATCAAACTTTTTTTTTCTTTATTCTAAATTCTTTTGCATTACATAGCATAAATTCAAATACGAAAAATATTAATAAAATAAAAAAATGAATACAAAAAAAGATCTGATAATATCTTGATAAGACAAGGCAAGTTAGAAAAAGAAGCAGAGGAAGACCAAGGAAAACTTGGCACAATCAGGTATGTCAAATACTTGAAAGCGGCTGGGTCAGAAGTCGTAATAATCGTCGGGTATATATAAGGAGATGTATGAATGTAGAAGAGATTAAAAATTGTAAATTGTATATTGTAAAAAGATTACGGAATACCGCCAAACATAGACTAAATGCTGTATAGAGAGCAAGCTTAATATTCCCATTCCCTTTTAAAAGAAAGAGATAGCTCTCTACAAAATTTGTTTCGTTCTTTCTTTCTCATTAACTATGTCTCTTTCTATAGAAGTTGATTTTGATAATACTTTTATTTTTAAATTACACAATCCTTATACAAACCTTTTAGCACCTGAATCTATCTGTCAAATAATAAGTAGGTACCAATGCGAAAGTTGGGTAATTATAAAATACACGATAACGGTATTTTTTTATAAATTTGAATACTGGGTTAACAATCGTATTATTTCTGGCTTAGAGTGCTTTTAGGTGTTATAATGCTCCAAATATATTTTTTTAGGCTCGTGCAATGCCTTCTAGAAATTGAATATATTAAATCAAAGATTAGATATATTATTGTATATATTATAAAAAGTACTTTCTATTTTTATGTCACCCTGTAAATAAATGAGTTTTTACTAAGGCTAGAAATATAATGTTTTATGAATGTAGCAATAATGGTTACGAAAAATACATTTTTTTAGAGCATAGATGTTTTACAGGAGTTTTTTTTCCTTCCTTATACATTTTAACCTAACTATCTTTCTTTCTTTCCATCCTTAGAACCCTGTCTTTTTATTTCTTTGGTTCCTCTACCTTTTTCCCCCTGAAATCATTACCTCATTCTCTTTTCTTTGCCATCCTTGTTTACGCCAAATTTATTTTAATTGGCATACGATGTTATAGTTAAATGTTCGATTATATTGGAATTATGTATATATGTTCGTTTATGCTTATGGACAGGTACTATTGCCGTCTAATTTTAGACAGCTCTTTAATGTTCGAACCTTGACCAGTTTTAAAAGTCTGTTTTTGGTTTGTTAGTAGATATTGCTTACCAATAATCCGATTTTGTACAAGTAGGTAAATAATAATTAAAAAAAAACATATCAGTGGCATAAACCTATTCTTATCATACTACGCTCTGTTAAAATTTGACCATGTAATAAAGTCTTTACAAAAAAACACAATTTCCTTATCTTTCTATAAACATATTTTATTTGTACGACGCATTTAATTTGAACGTCGATAAGAAAAAATATAGATGGCGTTGGTACTTTACACGTTGTTGTCTATAGGCCTACTCCAGGCGCTCGAAGCTTAATTAATAGATTGTTGTGTGAAGGATAAGTATATCGCAGACTCTGTTTCTCTTATACACCCGTTGGATTAAAAGAAGGAGACAAAGCAATAAATATTCAGGGTCAGATTTTTCAATGTCAGTGTTAGAAAGTAACATAACATACTTTGTAGAGCGTTATCTCTCTCATTATTCGAAAATTACAATGAATATTGCAATTCTAAATTAATAAGCTTGCGATCCATATATAAATTATCTATGGCGTTTGCTGTCAATGTCAAATGTCAAGTGAAAAAAAATATTACAATATAGGTACACTGTTTTTATGTATATTATTCCGCGTCGCCTTGTGACCCGCGACACCCGATGCAATGTTTTCCTAAAAAATTAAAATACAATCGCAAGAATTATAAATGAAACATTTACCGCTTTTTAATGAACAGCAACTCTGATATGTATTACCGAAATTACAATACTTGGCAATAGCTGTTGACGCGAGTTTTCAGAAACAAAAATACAGTGATGTTTTTGGCTTCCGACAATTTGGCGTGCTATTTTGAACTGTGGTGATTCGGCTGTGATTGATTAAAAACAAATCAACGATTTCCGACATACCTAAAGACAGTGAGTAAACTTTTTGTAATTACGTTTTATTCTATCCGTCAAGTTTGATTACATTTGATTGAGGTTATATTTTTCACTCGAATTTAGCCGATGCTTATTTTCCTTATCGATCTGATTACTTTGCACGGAAATATGCCTAAATTGGCTCTCAGTGATTGCCGCTAATTTCTCTAAAATAATTAACACCCAGTTATACGATGATCGACTGGCAATCATTACGGTTTATGTATGCAACATTCTGTACAAATTTGCATAGCCGATTTGATCAATATATTCGAAAAAACACGTGATCAAGATTACTGTACTTTTATTCGTTTTTTAATACTACAAATTTATATATTTTTTATATCTACAAGCGATCAACTTCATAATTTGTTGGTATGTACCCCATATTTTTAACAATACTAAATTTTTACAATGGTTTTATAATACGTTTTTCAAAACATTATATGATAATTTATATATTGAGAATATATTTAATTTACAACATAAAATAGTTCGCCGGCCGACCATGTGAATTCGCAAATGACAAATGACAGATAGTTAAGCATAGTTTACAAAAAAATGCATTTTAAGTTTTTATGAGACATACTTATATGCCTTCGTACATAAATGTTTAATACAATTTTTTTTTAATTCAAAACAGTTTTATAGTAAACTAATGATTATTCATTTAAATTATATCCTATTTTGTTGCGATGTTTAATAAAAGGCTACGTTATTTCGAGTCATGAACGATTAACGTCAATCAAATTGACCGAGGGATGTAGAAATTGAGGAAGGCCAATAAAAACGTGATACTATCAAATACTTAATTCATGGTTTTACTCTATGAGAATACTGCATAGTATTATTTTTGTAAATTTTATGACGTTTGATCTTTCCCGCGTAGATACGTGTGCAATGAATCATTGTGAAAATATATATACAAATAATTGTAAAAAAAATAGTTTATATTGTATCGTTTGAAGCGGGGTTTACATTTGACACGTGTTTTCGTCCAATGGAGAGCCGGAAATCAAATATCGTATGACATCAGATGGACCAATGGGAGCGCTCCAATCGGGTTCCATTATCCCGTCTCTTTCTCGCTAGTGTCGGCTCGCATATTTCATCCCCTTTTAAATTCTTCAAATTCAAATCGATCAGTACAATGAAAGACGAAAATTCGTATACGAATTTAACGCGAAATTTAATTCAGTATGGTAGATAAGAAAAATGTCTATATTTAAAATTTCAACTCTATCTTTGGATGTATACGAGATATTTTATTTATATCTTGGTTGAATTACAATAGTTGATTGATCGTGTCTTTCATAAGTAGGTACTTGATTATAAAATAATTATATAACATTAAAACACAATTTCTTAGTCATTTTTCTTCAGTATCTGTTTTCTCCGTTCACAACAGTCGATTTATTTATTGAGTAGGTACTGCCCCATTAAAAGGAATACATTTCTATAATTTATATTTGAAGCACTAACTTTGTGATTTTCAATTATATAATTAAAATGTACGTTTGTTGTAAAATCACTATAAATATTTTATTATAACTTAATTATAATCTAGTCTACCGGTTTCGAAGCTATCCGCTTCTTTATCAAGACTGATTAATACTAGTATTAATACTAGAACTAATTATAATATGGAATCAGTTCTTAAACTGAATAACCTTTAAATCGCTATTTCTTCTTCTTCTTCTTATTCCTAGCTCCATCCTTACTTATCGTCTTTGTAGACTGTTGGGGTCAGCTCTCCTCGTCCTCAGGTTGTAGGTCCTTCTGTCATGCACAACGTCACCTAGGCCATGCCTTGGAATCATGTTATCTCTCTGCAGCATCCATGAATTCTCTAGTCTTCCTCTAGATGTCTTTCGAGGAAAATCCACAGCGATCTGTTAAGCGTAACACCAACATAAGGAATATTAAGCATTGGTCATGGCGGAAAGCGTGCTTCTCTACACAGCTGTCCAAATTTAAAACACAGTAAGGGACATTTTTTGTAGTAGGTACGTTTATTTTGCATTTTTGGACTAAGTAGATTTTACTTAGTCCAAAAATGCAAAAAAAACGTACTACAAAAAAATGTCCCTTTCTGTGTTTTAAATTTGGACAGCCGTACAGCTGCTGTCACTTGGATTTTTTTTTAAATATTTTCAATAGCATTTTTTTTAATAGATTTTTGACATTGTCATTGTTTTACACAAAATGTGAAACACATTAAAAATGTGCGCTTTATATTTTTCTTATTTCTTTTCCATTTAAATAGACCGAGCCACAGCAACTTACAGCTAGTAATGGAGTGTTAATTAAACGAAATATGTAGTTCATTTCTTCTTCATCTTCAAACCCTTATCCGCACCCCAATGGTGCATAGGGCACTGTATATAAACGCAGTGTTATCTTGATCGTTAACACATGAAGGAAAGGTGATCAGCCCTCCGCTTCAGGCACCAGTCCAGGGTAATATGGATTTAATGAAATGAAATTAATGAAGAATTAAATGAATTTTCGGGTTTTTTGTTTTCCTCTCAACCCATGAAAAATTCATATACATTATAAATAATAAAACCCTTACCGCACCCAAATGGTGCATAGGGCACTGTCATATAAACGCAGTGTTATCTTGATCGTTAACACATGAAGGAAAGGTGATCAGCCCTCCGCTTCAGGTACCAGTCCAGGGTGATATTGAATAAATATTAGAGTGAAAAAATCACTTATATTTATTTACCCCCCCTGGGAATCGAACCCGGGACGTCGAGCGTGCTGACCATTACACTACGGAGGCGGACAGTAGTTCATGTACAAAAGTAAAACATTAGTTATTTATTTATTGATTTTGCGTTTAATTTGTAGAACTCCATTTTAATTTATGTATTAATTTTAAATCAAACACAATTTTTTGAGTCTACTAAGTTGTATTTTATTAACAAAAACACATAAAAATATTATGTATTAATTTTGAATCTGTGTTTGATTTAAAATTAATACGTAATAAGTTATTTACACTGCGTAGTTAAAACATCAACTTTTGCATTAATCGATTACGTCATACAGTATCATCCAACATTTATTAAACTTAGAATTCATAATATAAAATATTATTACTTGGAACACTCTCTAACTGATCAACTAACTAACCATCGCGCTGTTTCTCCGCGGGGATAGGCGGGGAGAATATAACTATTTTTATTTATTGATTTGGCGTTTAATTTGTAGAACTCCATTTTAATTTATGTACTAATTTTTAAATCAAACACTGATTTTTTTAATCTACTAAATTGTATTTTATTAAAAATCTCCTAAAAATTAATCTTGTGACAATTGTTTTCCCTAGTTATGGCATTTTCAAATAAATATAAAAATATTATGAACTTCAGTCCGTTTAATCTTCACATTCGTGGATATATCGCTCGCTCCTTTCAACAACGTCATAAATCAAAAATCGTCAATTTTCAGTCGTGCATGTTTTCGGAATGCTCAGAAAATGTACTATATCCCAGCGAAAGCGGCATATTTTTCACTTTATTTACCCGCTACAGGGCAAAAAGTGTTGATTTTGCATTTTGAAGAAAAGGTATTGTTTATTTTTTTTTTAAATATACTAAATATTTTTCAAATAGATAAAAAACCTCAAGCTTTTACCTAAAAAGATCTGTTGCACAGTAAAAAGATCAATAAGTGGCTTGATGATTATTTTTAATACATTTTATTATATTTTTAAACTTTAAAAACAATCTCCTAAAAAATGTGACGTTGTTGAAAGGAGTGAGCGATGTGATTCTAAAAAGGACTTGTGTGTATATATTGTTTGCAAATAATAGTGCATATGTTGCATAAATTTTACTATATTATACTATCTACATACTTAACGAAATTATTCAAAATATTTTGACACAAAAAAAGTCTCTTGAGATCTACCCAAGCTCCTTTGCCTAGCCGTCAAAATATTATGAATAATTTTATTAAGTAGATAGTGTTTTAGTATTAATCTGTCTTGATAAAGAACGCGCTTAGAGTGTCAGTAATGAAGACTCTAAGAAGCATATCGGGCAAGAGTCTTCGAAATAGAATAAGAAACGCCAGGATCAGGGAAATATGCGAGATGGAAGATGTCGTTAGGTGGGGAAGGCAACGAAGGAGACAATGGTATGCGCATGTGAGGAGAATGGAACTATCCAGACTACCCCACATCGCCGTGGTAGACGTGGTACAACCCCGTGGTAGACGACTCCCGGGCAGACCACCAAAGAGATGGGTCGACCTCTTAAAAACAGGCCACAAGGCCTACAAGATAAAGAAGAAGAGATTAAGAAGCGGTTAGCTTCGTAACCGGTAGACATTATAATTAAGTTATAAATCCCTTACCGCACCCAAATGGTGCATAGGGCACTGCTTCATATAAACGCAGTGTTATCTCGATCGATTACACATGAAGGAAAGGTGATCAGCCCTCCACTTCAGATACCAGTCCAGTGTAATATTGAATAAATATTAGAGTGAAAAAATCACTTATATTTATTAAACCCCCCTGGGAATCGAACCCGGGACCTCCAGAACGGTAGCCGAGCATGCTGACCATTACACTACGGAGGCGGACATAATTAAGTTACAATAAAATATTTATAGTGATTTTAAAACAAAGTTGTTAACTTCTGAAACATGTAGTCTATAATAAAACTCAAGTGGTAAAAAACAAGTGTTTTCTTTAATCATTGTAACATGTCTTACCACAAAGTTAATGCCGAAACAATAAATAAAATATAAGTTATATTTTAATCATAAAAATAGCAAATCTTGCAGAATCTGTTTAGTTTTGCCAAAAGCTGTTAAGAAGTAGTTTTCGTTATCAGCTAATAATCCTCGTTACTTTGTGTAATCAGGCAGCAGTCAGCCTGTGTCGAGGTGACCAGGTCTGACCCCTGAACTTCGCAAATGGTACCCAGTGTGTTTTCACTTGTATTATGATAGCCGGTCGCGTGTCTAGCGATGCGCAGGGTTGTGCCAATATGCAAAGGCAAATAGCCACAAATTTAAAACTTATTTTTTTTGTTTAAAGAAAAATGTTAATAATATTAGTATATAACCACTCACCGAGATTTTTATGTCTACCCGCCTTTTCGTCAGGACAATCACTACCACAGCAGTGTAGTGTAGTATGCTGTGGTAGTGATTGTCCTGAGGAAGAGACGGGTACGTCTCGAACCCGGTAGATATAAAAATCTCGGTGAGTGGTTATATACTAATATTACTAACATTTTTGTAAAATAAAAATAAGTAAAAATGACCAACCACAAAGTAAATGCTTTAAATATTAATAATATTAATAATAAAACCCTTATCCGCACCCCAATGGTGCATAGGGCACTGTGTCATATAAATGCAGTGTTATCTTGATCGTTTTTACCCCCTTTCAGATCACATGTAATTTTAATCTTCTTCTTCTTATTTATGAGCCTCTTCCTCTTCTTTCCATTTCCTCCGGTCGGTTGCTGCTTGCAGCCAGTTTCTACCCCCCATAGCTATGTCGTTGGACCATCTCTTTTGGGGTCTTCTGATACCTCTTTTGTTCTTCCAGGGTCCACCTTGTGGGGTCCTGTCTTGCAATATGTCCTGCCCACTGCCATTTGTGTTTTGCATCGCGATCCATGATGTTTTCTACTTTGTTTTTTTTTCCTGGTATATTCATTTTTAATTTTATCCCTCAGGCTAAAATCAAGCATGGATCTTTCCATGGATCGCTGTGTGCACTTGAACTTCTCTGCATTTCTCTTTATCAGAGCCATAGTCTCACTTAAACCAGCCTATGACGGTCGTAAGCCCCGTAAATGCCCAGACTTCCATATTCTTCTTTATCTATGTCGAGATGTCAAAAAATAAAAAATAAAAATAAACCCTTATCCGCACCCCAATGGTGCATAGGGCACTGTGTTATATTAACGCAGTGTTATCTTGATTGTTTACGCATGAAGGAAAGGTGATCAGCCCTCCGCTTCAGGTACCAGTCCATGGTAATATTGAATAAATATTACAGTGAAAAAATCACTTATATTTATTTTATCCCCCTTGGGAATCGAACCCGGGACCTCTAGAACGGTAGCCGAGCGTGCTGACCATTACACTACGGAGGCGGACAAAAATTAATAATATTGAAAATACAAATTTAAAACATTAGTTTTGAGATAAACGAGTTTAAAATTATTTATTGATTCGGCGTTTAGTTTGTAGAACTCCATTTTAATTTATGTATTAATTTTTAAATCAAACACAGATTTTTTGAGTCTACTAAGTTGTATTTTATTTAAAAAAAACACATAAAAATGAATATTGTGACGGGTAAGCGTAGCGGGTAATTATTAAGTTAAAAATATGGCACTTTTGCTGGGATATAGTACATTTTCTGGGCATTCCAAAAACATGCACAACTGAAAATTGACGATTTTTGATTTATGATGTTCTTGAAAGGAGTGAGCGACATGTGCAGCCCTGCGAGCGTTCGCACACTGATACGAGTATCTGAGCCAAGATGGCCAACCAAACACGCGCCAAACACTTTTTAATCTCGTTTTGTTTTGTAAAATAAGATAAATATATCCATTTGAATAATTAATTCATCGTTATCAGTAATAAAACTTTAAAACTTATTATATTATTATTATTAAATCATATCCTCTCCCTAGGTGTAGCATATGGAGTCCACAAACTGCCTCCAGGCTTTTCTGTCGGCTGCCAGCTCCCTCGCATCCTCCCAAGTCAGATCCGCGTCCCTAAGTTCTGACGAGAACTGCCGACGAATTGTCAGCAGTGAATTATTAAAATATGATATATTTTATAGATATAAAACCCTTATCCGCACCCCAATGGTGCATAGGGCACTGCGTCATATAAACGCAGTGGTATCTTGATCGTTTACACATGAAGGAAAGGTGATCAGCCCTCCGCTTCAGGTACCAGTCCAGGGTAATATTGAATAAATATTACAGTGAATAAATCACTCATATTTATTTTACCCCCCCTGGGAATCGAACCCGGATCCTCCAGAACGGTAGCCGAGCGTGCTGACCATTACACTACGGAGGCGGACGCATCCTCCCAAGTCAGATCCGCGTCCCGAAGTTCTGACGAGAACTGCCGACGAATTGTCAGCAGTGAATTATTAAAATATGATATATTTAATAAAATTATTTATTCATTTACAACAGCAGACCGGGGTAAATTACCCCAAATGGGGTAAAAATGTTTTTTTTGGGTAATAAGGAATTTTTTTCTAGTTCGCTATTTCATAATCGTGTTTACATTGTATTTTTACAAATGTAAACAATAGATTTTTGTCACGATGTTGGTTTATTGGCTAAATGGGTGGGAGGGTGGACCATAGACATCAACAAATAGAGCCGCCAATAATTTAGCAATGTTACCAGTATTAAAATAAGTCCATCGTTTCTGTGACATCATTCATTGCCAACTTACGAAAATAACGCTTTAGGCGAACTTTCCAAAAGAAAATTATGAATGAAAATATTAATTATATCGACTGTTATAAACACTTCACGAGTCAAATACAATCCTTTATAGGTTGAGTATGTTAAATTAGATATTCCTCCCGTCTGACAAAGATCCATTGTGCGTAGCACTAAACGCTACTGAAGGTTCATTTTTATGTATTTCTCCCGCGAACATTTACCACAAAATTATTGTCATATCGCTCACTCTTTTCATCAACGTCATATATCATTTATATATATATATATATATATATATATATATATATATATATATATATATATATATATATATATATATATATATATATATATATATATATATATATATATATATATATATATATATATATATATATTACCCTGGACTAGTACCCGAAGCGGAGGGCTGATCACCTTTCCTTCATGTGTAAACGATCAAGATAACTCTGCGTTTATATGATGCAGTGCTCTATGCACCATATATATATATATATATATATATGTATATATATATATATATATATATATATATATATATATATATATATATATATATATATTTATATATATATATATATATATATATATATATATATATATATATATATATATATATATATATATATATATATATATATATATATATATATATATATATATGTATATAAACATACACATTTACATAGTGCCCTGAGTGCTTATCAATATCGGCACGCCAGTCGCCTCATTCTCCCCGTGTCGGACGGTTCTAGACGTCGCAAAGACCTCAGTAAGACGTCAGTAAGAAACCCAACTACACGCGGTCAATTGCCATCATAAACTTAACCCACAATAGCCGACAACGAGATAATTCAAGTGTAATCAGTCAAGTGCCAAGTTCAACGGTGACCAGTGGAAGAGATTCATCACCGGATTTAAGTCGCAGGTTAAGAGGTAGGCGGCTGTCCAAATTTAAAACACAGTAAGGGACATTTTTTTTGTAGTAGGTTTTTTTTGCATTTATGGACTAAGTAGACTGACTCTACTTAGTCCAAAAATGCAATAAAAAACTACTACAAAAAAATGTCCCTTACTGTGTTTTAAATTTGGACAGCCGTAGGATTCGCTATGTGACAGATCTCGATTGATATAAGATGGTGAATCCATTGTGTCCATTGTATTGTTTTTAGGGATCGACCTTATTAATTTATTGCGAACTATACCAACCTACGCATTCACTATCATTTTTAAGACATATAAAATTTAAAATACTAAAAAATAAATTAATCCTTTCAACAACGTCATATATCAAATAACTTGATTTTTCAGGATATCGTTTTTAAAGTTTAAAAATATAATACGACGTATTGAAAATAAATATCAGGCCACTTATTGAACTTTTTACTGTGCAACAGATCTTTTTAGGTGAAAACTGAAGGTTTTTTCTCCATTTTAAAAATATTTAGTATATTTAAAGAAAATAATTAAACAATACATTTTATTCAAAATACAATAACAACACTTTCTGCCCTGTAGCGGGTAAATATTAAGTTAAAAATATAATGCTTTTTTTTGGGATATAGTACATTTTATGGGCATTCCGAAAACATGCACAGCTGAAAATTGACGATTTTTGATATATGACGTTGAAAAGAGTGAGCGATATGTGCTGACGCTTAGTAGGCCTCTCGGCACATTCTTCATCATCCACATTCTTCCACATTCTTCGGCATATGCTTTGTGTTTAAGTTTTTAAAAATATACGTATTGTGTGGATGTGGCTTATTTTTATATGCAAGGGTAAATAAGTGCCATGACCAAGCATTATTAGTAGATGCATTGATTACAAACATTGCAAAATCGAATTATTTATTATGAAGGCCAGAATTCTCATGGGAATCTATTGTTCATGGGGTTTCGATTTATTCATTTATTTTAACTTAATGTATAGAAAAGAAATAAGTACATTAGCGGGCTTATTGCTAAAAAGCAAGATCTTCCAACCAACCAAAAACAGACTAGTGATATTGGAGAGATTTTGGAACAGGTAGTGTATTTGGGTAGTATGTTTTCTAGAGATGGAAAGATTGATAAAGACATAGAAAGGAGAGTGAATGCTGGGAACAAAGTGAATGGTGCACTGAAATCAGTTATAGCAAATAAAAACCTATCAGCGGAAGCTAAACTGGCAGTGCACAACCGAGTCCTGGTTCCAACTCTAATGTATGGAAGTGAAGCATAGAGTTGGCAAAAGAAGGATGAAAGTAGACTGAATGCAGTCGAAATGCGATCTCTCAGAAGAATGTGCGACGAAACGATGTATGATAGATGTGCGAATAGTGAAATAAGGAAGGAATGCAAAGCTGAGATAAGCATTATCGATAAAATTAAGAAAGGTGTGTTGAGATGGTTTGGACATGTAGAACGAATGAGTGAGGAAAGAACGGTAAAACAAATTAATGAGGCGAATGTTAGTGGGAAAAGAACCAGAAGAAGACCGAGAAAAACATGGCACGATCAGGTATGCCAAATACTTGAAAGTGGTCAGGTTAGGAGTCGTAACAATCAGCGGGTACCACAAATTAATATTTTACTTAGTAAAAACCACTATTTCAGAAATATTTGTGTTTACCAATCAAAACATTAATTAAAAATAATTTATTAAATAATATATTATTTCAAAATTCTTCACCTTTGCTTTCCATTTTTCCTTTGTTTTCAAACTCGTAGACGTTGATTTCTGAGACTGAACTGAATTGAAAAGTATGTTTTCAAGGGATAGAAAGATTGATAAAGAAAATGAAGAGTGAATGCTGATGAGAACAGATCGAAAATGGAAATTATTATTATTTTTTAGTTGTATTCCCCCTGCCTACCCTTGCGGGGAGGAATCGATTTGGTAAGTTAGTTGATCAGTCAGAGAGTGCATTAATTAATTATATTCAATATTATAAATTCAAGGTTTAATCAATATAGATGCACATTCGTCTGAGAGATCGTTTTTTCGCTATCACAGTTTTTTTTTTTTTTTCCTTCCAATAAACTAGGGAAGGCACTGTTTATGTGCCTATATGAAATGTACGCCACTGCATTCAAGTACATATTAGTTTTTTTTTGCGCAGATTATGTTATGGGACAATTGGCCTCTACATTGGTAACTTGGTTTCGCCCCATAACGCGTAAGTTTGACCCAATTCTTGTTTTCTTCTTCTCTTTTTTTCTTCTCGTAATATTTTTTTATCTATTTGAAACATTTTGAGTGCGTCCTAATACTTGTTCACAAATCTGGATTATCTCCAGGTATAGGAGTTATTTTTTGATATCTCAACATAGATGAAGAATAATATGGAAGTATTTTCATCTCGCCAATAGATGTCTCTAGTGAAATTACAAAGTTTCGAAATTGGAGCACATATATAGAAGTTCCAAGAATTTGAGTAGTGTGGTTGTCGATCATGGGTAGGATTGGTGAATGTTACACGTGTGTAAAGTGATCACTTAAACCTTTTTTTTCTCAATTCAATTCAAACCCTTATCCGCACCACAATGGTGCATAGGGCACTGCGTCATCGTCATCGTGAAAAAATCACTTATATTCATTTGACCCCCCCTGGGAATCGAACCCGGGACCTCCAGAACGGTAGCCGAGCTTGCTGACCATTACACTACTGAGGCAGACAAAAACCTTGAACCTTTTAGGCATTTATATTTATTTTTTAAACCTATGACGGTCGTAAGCCCTGTAAATGCCCAGACTTCCGTATTACATAGACATAGACAATAAACCATATGACGTCATAAAACGTTCGATGACGGAAATTTGATGACGTATGCGAACGCACGTTTTTCGTTTTATTCAAGTATCTAAAGTTTAAACCTTCATATCTCCCTTAGTTCTCTACAGATTTCAATAAGAATGCTACCGATAGTCTTGTGATTTTTCATACTAATTTAATCGTGACAAAAATCTATTTTTCCTTTCTCCGAAAATGAATATATCGCTCACTCCTTTCAAGAACGTCATAAATAAATAATCGTCAATTTTCGGAATGTTTTCGGAATGCCTAGAAAACGTACTACATCCCAGCAAAAGCGGCATATTTTTTACTTAATATTTACCCGCTACAGGGCAGAAAGTGTTGTTTTTGCATTTTGAAGAAAAGGTATTGTTTAATATATTTTTTTAAATATACAAAATATTTTTCAAATGGAGAAAAAACCTTCAGGTTTTAACTAAAAAGATCTGTTGCACAGTAAAAAGTTCAATAAGTGGCTTGATATTTATTTTTAATACTTTGTATTATATTTTTTTAATTTATGAACGTTCTCCTAAAAAATTAAGTATTTTGATTTATGACGTTCTTGAAAGGATTGAGCGATATGTGTACGTAACTACATGCCCCATCAACTATTGTCGTCTCCTGTAAATTATTACTGAACGTGTTAAAACTATTAGTTAAGTACCTAGAATGAATGGTATAGCTATATATTTGTCCGCCTCCGTAGTGTAATGGTCAGCACGCTCGCCTACCGTTCTGGGTTCGATTCCCATGGGAGGTAAAATAAATATAAGTGATTTTTTCACTGTAATATTTATTTAATATTATTACCCTGGACTGGTACCTGAAGCGGAGGGCTGATCACTTTTCCTTCATGTGTAAACGATCAAGATAACACTGCGTTTATATGAAGCCTTGTCCGCCTCCGTAGTGTAATGGTCAGCACGCTCGCCTACCATTCTGGAGGTCCTGGCTTCGATTCCCATGGGGGTAAAATAAATATAAGTGATTTTTTCACTAATATTTATTTAATATTATTACCCTGGACTGGTACCTGAAGCTGAGGGCTGATTACTTTTCCTTCATGTGTAAACGATCAAGATAACACTGCGTTTATATGAAGCAGTGCCCTATGCACCATTTGGGGCGGATAAGGTTTTTTTTATATATATAAAGACCGTCAGTCCATTTTATCTTCACAGTGGTTTGAAAATGCCACAACTAGGCGAAACAATTGTCACAATATGAATTAAATATGTGTTTTTCAACAATAAAATACAACTTAGTAGACTCAAAAAATCTTTGTTTGATTTACCAATTGATACATAAAGTTAAATGGAGTTCTACAAATATATGTTTTTCTTTGTCACAGGACCGGCGCTGGAGGACAGCAGTGGCGAGGGCCTGTCGGCTCCTCTTAGCATGGACCCGGAAACACAGGCCAGATGCTCGTCAAGTGAGAGTGATCCGTTCGAGAAGATAGACGTCGCGGAAGAGGCCGAACATGTAAGCATCGTATGTGGAGTTCATCACCAAAACGTCACGTTTCCATTATAAACGATTTTAAGTAATCAGGAATTCTGGAATGTTATGGAGTAGATTCTGGTTACAGTTTGTTTCGGATCAGAGGTTTCAGATAAGAGATTGTTTCGGATTATAGGTTGTTTTGGATTAGAGTATGTTTCTGATTAGAGATTGATTCGGATAAGAGTATGTTATGGAGTAGATTATGTTTCTGGTTATATTATGTTTCGGATCAGAGATTGTTTCAGATAAGTAGATTAATGTAGACCAATTAATTGTTATTAAAATGTATTTTGTTTGTTAGAGATAAAAACAAATAAAAATACTTGACAATAAAAAATAAAAGATTATGTTTCAGACTGGAATTTGTTTTGGATTAGAGATCGTTTCGGATAACAGATTTTTTCGGATAGGAAATTGTTTTGGATGAAAGATATAATAATCGTCGGGTATGTATGAGGAGATGCATGAATGTGGAAGAGACGAAGAATGTTTGCAACAGCAGGGTAGTATGGCGTTATTTTCTCTCCGCCTACCCCTGAGGGGAAACTGCGTGATGGTTAGTAAGTTTTAGATTATTTCGGATTAAAGAAATTGTCGGAATTAGAGATTGTTTCGCATAGGAGATATAATAACTGTTGGGTATGTATAAGGAGATGAATGAACGTGGAAGAGGCGAAGAATGCTTGCAACGACAGGGTAGTATGGCGTTATTTTTTCTCTGCCTACCCCTGCGGAGAAGCTGCGTGATGGTTAGTTAGTTTTAGATTATTTCGGTTAAAATATATTTTCGGATTAGAGATTGCTTCGGATTGGAGATCGTTTCAGATAAGAGATTGTTTTGGTTTAGAGATAGCTTCGGATTAGAGATTGCTTCCGATATAAGATTGCTTCGGATTAAAGATTGCTTCGGATTATCGATCCGGCATTGCATGTGTAATCCTAAAGGTGTCTGTGTGTCGGCAGGCCGGGCGCTGCAAGCCGAACTTCACGCTGGGCGCCGAGGACGGCGGCGAGGAGCAGGACTCCTTCCCGGTCACGGAGGCGGAGATCGCGCGCGCGCCCAGCGCGACCAACCTCACGCACGCGCAGACGCTCGCGCTGGCCGAGAAGCGCCGGAAGCTCAGGTAGGACTTTTGTTATTGCAACCCGGCAACCATAGTGACAATTCGCACTTGCTGCCACACATATATCTTCTTTATATGATAATATTACGGCTGTATACTTTCATGCCACGAAGCAGTATTTTTCACAATTGCAGCCTGGCAACCATAGTGACAATTCGCACTTGCTGCCACACATATATCTTCTTTATATTATACTATTACGGGCTGTATACTTTCATGTTGCGAAGCAGTATTTTTCACAATTGCAACCTGGCAACCATAGTGACAATTCCACGAGTGCAACGTGCTTATCATCGTGTTATCTTCTTTGTACTATTACGAACCTTATACTTTTACTATGAGAAGCATGATTTTCACAATTGCAACTTGGCAACCATAGTGACAATTCAAATGTATAAAAAATAAAAACGTCTTGTCTTATATTATAAAATCTAAGTGTCGCCGCATGTAAAACATTTTTTACAATATTCTTTTTACATCTCAACAAAGATGAAGAAGAACATGGATGTCTGAGCATTTACAGCGCTTACGACCGTCATAGGCTTAAGTGATCACTTTATAAACGTGTAACATTCACCAATTCTACCCCTGATTGACAACCACACTACTCAAATTCTTGGAAGTTCTATATATATGATCCAATTTCGGAACACTGTCCTTGAATCACTAGAATTTCACTAGAGACATCTATTGATGAGATGAAAGAAGCTTTTTATTGAGCAGAAACTCTTTCATTTTTATGTGAGGTCCGAATCCTGAATTATAATCACATACATGAAAAACGCCAGAAAATATCATTTTCATTTTATTATTTTAGCTTATAATTTGATCAGTTAATTTATTTATAGCATTTCGAGTGTGTCCAGATACTTGTTCACAAATCTGGATTGTCTCCAGTTATAGGAGTTAATTTTCATATTATATTTTGTCAAAAAATGTTATGAAAAATAACTCCTATAATTGGAGATAATCCAGATTTTTTAACAAGTCTTTGGACACACTCAAAATGTTATATAATTTCATGTAATTCATGAGTGAAAATTCTGGGCAAAAACACTCGCTATATCGCTAAAGGCATGATTTTAAATTCAATGTTTTTTTAAACTTTTTTTAAAAAAAAAAGAGAAAATTTTGTGTTTTTATTATTGACAAAAATACTTAAATTTCGTAATATTTCTGTGAGCCTAAGCGGCTCATTATTAGAAACAGGTATCAAATTGTGGTAGAGTGAGTTCGAACCGAGAAACTCTGACTTAAGAGTCCGCTACACTAACCACGGGACCACAACCCGACACTTTCTTATTGTTTATACTTTGTTTGAAGCATAATTAAAGTTATTTTGAAAAAAAAAAACATATCGTAGTCATACAGGAGAAAGTGACCAAGTGCATTGTTTTACAAAAACGTGATCATTGACTATTTGATATCTTACTAGCTTAATATTGCCCTGAAAAAATCCCAAAGGATTTTAAACTTGGAAGTATAATATATTGACTTCTTAAAAATGACTAACTGCATTGGTGTTTATTTTCTTGCCAAGCAATAGTGACTTAAATGGCCTTCCTGAACATTTTACGTTTTGGTAGTTGGTCACTTTCTCCTGTACGACTACGATATATCCAACAAAATTATTATTTAAAAAATTTCAAGTCCCAAATATAGAATCCATTTATAAAAAAAACGCAATTTTTCAAATACCAAAGGGTGACAACTATTTAAATTTAACAAAAAAATTATCATCGAGATTCTCAAACGATTTTTCTACTCCAAAATGCAACACCAAGCAATTTCAGCAAAACTTCAAATATTTGGCAATCAAACATTTCAATAAACTCCCTAAAGAAATAAAAAAAATGGATGATATAAAAATACTTAAGAAAAAAATTAAAGCTCTATACATTTAAATCTTGAAAAAATATACAAAAAAACTATTTATTCTTTTATTATATAACATTAAGCCACGAGTGTAAGTCCCTCTCCAAGCACAAGAGCACAGTCTCTTTTATGGAGAGGCACAGCGAATCGAAATATAAAAGTTCTCCATATGTATAAATGATTCAAATGTATTATGTTACATATAAATAAAAATGTAAATATATTAAATGAATAAAAAAAATAAAAAAAATTCTTCCGATAGATGTCGCTGATATTTCTGACATGTCATTAAATACTCAACGAAATTGTTTCGTAAAGTATTCAAAGATGTCGCTACAAATAGTCTGCATTACGTCTTTAAAAGGTCAACAACGTCATATATCAAAAAACATGATTTTGCAGGAGATCGTCTTTAAAGTTTAAAAATATAAAACAATGTATTAAAAATAAATATCAAGCCACTTATTGACTTTTTTCCTATGCAACAGATCTTTTTAGGTAAAACCTGAATGTTTTTTCTCCATTTTAAAAATATTTCTGGGCATTTACGGGGCTGACGACTGTCGTAGGCTGGTTTAAGTGTTTAAATGGACGCTGGTTTATGTTTATGTGGTTTATGTGGACGGTCGTCAGCCCCGTAGCTTCTTTTCATCTCACCAATAGATGTCTCTAGTAAAGTTCTAGTAATTCAAGAACAATGTTTAAATATTGGTTCATATAAGCACTCAGGGCACTATGTAAATGTGTATGTTTATATACATATATATATATGTAAATATATATATATATATATATATATATATATATATATATATATATATATATATATATATATATATATATATATATATATATATATATATATATGTATATATATATATGTATATGTATATATATATATATATATATATATACATATATATATATATATATATATATATATATATATATATATATATATATATATATATATATATATATATATATATATATATATATATATATATATATATATATATATATGTGTATAATGTTAATTTATTCCTTATCATATACGCTATAAATACAAACCTGTAGCGAGACGTCCATTTCATTTGCATAATTTAGCATTCGAGTGTTTGTTTTTGACCAGCCTGTATTGGCTGAACTTTGATCGTCATTGACTTTAAAGCAAATACTTTAAATGGACTTCGGCGCGTTATTTTCTATGCGACACTAAACAAGGCAACATTATTAGGGCCAACTTGGTTTATGTAATTTTACCGATAATGCTCATTTCGGCCTTGCATTCCTTCCATTTTCCAACATACATGGTTTTTCCCGCACTGAGAGATCGCATGTCGAAAAAATATTTAAATCAATCTATTAGTTGTCCGCCTCCGTAGTGTGATGGTCAGCGCGCTCGGCTACCGTTTTGGAGGTCCCGGGTTCGATTCCCAAGGGGGGGGGGGTCAAATAAATAGAAGTGATTTTTTTCACTGTAATATTTATTCAATATTACCATGGACTGGTACCTGAAGAGGAGGACTGATCACCTTTCCTTCATGTGTAAACGATCAAGATAACACTGCGTTTATATGACACAGTGCCCTATGCACCATGGGGTGCGGATAAGAATTTTATTATTATTATTAATATTTACTTGTTTATTTTTTTACAAAAATGTTAATAAAATTGGTATATAACCACTCACCGAGATTTTTACGTCTACCGGTTTCGAGACGTACCCGTCTCTTCGTCAGGACAATCACTAACATGCATTGTTTGCATGCTGTATTTTATTAACATTTTTGTAAAAAAATAAATAAGTAAAAATGACTAACCACAAAGAAAATGCTTTAAATATTAATAATATTGAAAATATTATTAATATTTCCTAAAAATAATAACAGATCTACCCAAAGAATGAATAATTTACTAGAAATTCCTTTTTGCAAATACAGACTCGCGCAAAGACACTCATTTTTCATAGTTCCAAACTGTTTATTTCATTCCACAAAGACTATATGTTAGACATTAATTACCTATTATTTTTTGACCGCCTCCGTATTGTAGTGGTCAGCACGCTCGGCTACCGTTCTGGAGGTCCCGGGTTCGATTCCCAGGGGGGGGGGGTCAAATAAATTTTTTCACTGTAATACTTATTCAATATTACCATGGACTGGTACCTGAAGCGGAGGACTGATCACCTTTCCTTCATGTGTAAACGATCAAGATAACACTGCGTTTATATGAAGCAGTGCCCTATGCACCATTTGGTGCGGATAAGGGTTTTTTTTTTTTTGACATCTCATCAAAGACGAAGAAGAATATGGAAGTCTGGGCATTTACGGGGCTTACGGCCGTCATAGGCTGGTTTAAAGAAATCACTTTACGCACATGTAACATTCACCAATTCTATCCATGACTGACAACCACGCCACTCAAATTCTTGGAAGTTCTATATATATGATCCATTTTTTTAAACATTGTGCTTGAATCACTAGAACTTCACTAGAGACATCTGTTGTGAGATGAAAAAAAGCTTTTTATTAAGCAGTAATTCTTTCAATTGTATGTGAAGTCCAAAACCTGGATTATAATCACATACATGAGAAACGCCAGAAAATATCATTTTCATATTATTATTTTTAACTTGTAATTTGACCAGTTAATTTATTTACAACATTTTGAGTGTGTCCAAATACTTGTTCACAAATAAATGAAGCCTATCGAGTTCAAGAACTATGTATCGAGATAATTCAATATATCTAGAAGATCCAAGAATTTGAGTAGTGTGGTTGTCGATCAGGTGGGTAGAATTGGTGAATGCTACAAGTGTGTAAAGTGATCGCTTAATCAGCCCCTGGCGGTCGTAAGCCCCGTAAATGCCCAGACTTCTCCCTCATCTATGTTGAGAAGTCAAAAAATGAAATGAAAAAACTAAACTAAACTAAATAACTAACCATCACGCCGCTTCTCCGCAGGGGTAGGCAGAGAGAATAGAACGCCACACCACTCTGTCCTTGCAAACATTCTTCGCCTCTTCCACGTTCATGCATCTCCTATAAATGATTGTGTACAACTCGTTTTGTGTTTATAACAGCCGATAAAATCAATGCTTTCATTCGTCTTTTTCTTTTGCAATTTATTTTAATTTTTTTTTTAAAAAAGATAATTTTTTGTGTTTTATTATTTACACAAATATTTAAATTTCATACTATTTCTGTGAGCCTAAGCGGCTCATTATTAGAAATAGGTATCAAATTGTGGTAGAGTGGGCTCGAACCGAGATACTCTGACTTAAGAGTCCGCGACACTGATCACGGCACCAAAACCCGACAAAATTCGCCTTCGTAAAAACGTTGTTTTCGTAAGTTGGTAACGAATGACGTCACAGAAACGAATCCACACTACTACTACTATTGACTAACTACTGACTAACCCTTATCCGCACATAATGGTGCATTGCATCGTATCGACACAGATCTCCATCATCTATGTTGAGATGTCGAAAAGTGACGTGAAAGATGATGAATTTTCCGATCACCCGTCGATGATCGGACCACTCTCTCGCGCTCTCTGATTGGTCGGTCGGTAATGCAAGCGTGGCCACCTTCGACTGTCAATAATGCGTTTGACATTGTCAACTGTAATGGTCGCGACCAATTACTCGCGGCGAGCGCGGATGGCATATAATGCAGTGCCTAGGAGCGATGACGTCAGTTCAAAGTCCGCTAGCGCATCTGGGTGCAGGGTTCAAGGGGTGTTGTGCTGTCGATTGTCTCACAACTGCTTGTAGAAGAAGCATATAGATGCGCATCTACACTCAATCAAGTTTCAATACATTTAATAATTTTTTTTAATGTACTTAACCTATAAAGGATTGTGTAAAACTGGTTTTGTGTTTTTAACAGCCGATATAATAGATATGTTCGTTCATCACTTTCAAAATTTTGCATAATTCGCCTTCGTAAAAACGTTGTTTTCATAAGTTGGTAACGAATGAGGTTGACCATTACACTACGGAGGCGGACATATGTTTTTCAAAATTTACTCAATTTTAACACTGTTACTTGTCCGCCTCCGCATTTTAGCGGTCAGCACGCTTGGCTACCGTACTGGAGGTCCCGGGCTCGATTCCAAGGGGGGTCAAATAAATACAATATATTTTTTCACAATAATATTTATTCAATATTACCCTGGACTGATACCTGAAGCGGAAGGTTGATCGCCTTTCCTTCATGTGTTAACGATCAAAATAACACTGCGTTAATAGATTTGTATTATCCACTGACACTTCGTGATGGAATTGCATTTTAATATATTATTGGATAAAAACCAATATTTTTAGCTTTTCCACTTTATTTTTATTTGACCAGCGACTGGGTTTCGTCGTTACCGACATCATCAGACTGGTCTGATGATGTCGGTAACGACGAAACCCGGTCGCTGGTCAAATAAAAATAAAGTGGAAAAACTAAAAATATTGGTTTTAATCCAATAATATATTAACACTGCGTTTATATAATAACCGCCTCCGTAGTGTAATGGTCAGCACGCTCGGCTACCGTTCTGGAGGTTCCGGGTTCGATTCCCAAAGGGGGTAAAAAAATATTAGTATTTTTTTCACTGTAATATTTATTCAAAATTACCATGGACTGGTACCTGAAGCGGAAGGCTGATCACCTTTCCTCCATGTATAAACGATCAAGATAACACTGCGTTTATATGACAGTGCCCTATGCACCATTTGGGTGCGGAGAAGGGTTTTATATATTATATAATTCAGTACCCTATGCACCATTGGGTGCGGACGAGGGTTTGAAGATGAAGAGCGGCAGCCTGACGCGCTGTCCACTGCACTACGGGCATTCTTAATTGGGTCGAGCGCCAATCGACTTTCTTGCGATCCATATTTATAAAGCATTGTAATTTTGATTATTTAATTATAGGTTTGTTGGCATCACGCGTATGGGTGAGTTTTCTAGTAATCCAAATTCCTACCTGGTAGCTTCGTTAGCATTATTCAATGACCAGTATCGTCGTGCTGCATCCATACAGCCCTATATCCATTATCGAAACATTTATTGAAATAAAATTTTAACTCATTTCGATGGTGCACC
The DNA here is from genome assembly GCF_059751285.1 of Brachycentrus maculatus. Taxonomy (NCBI): domain Eukaryota; kingdom Metazoa; phylum Arthropoda; class Insecta; order Trichoptera; family Brachycentridae; genus Brachycentrus; species Brachycentrus maculatus. Next base: position 143,250 of record NW_028280855.1, read on the forward strand.
CTGATGTATGGAAGTGAAGTACGGAGCTGGCAAAAGGAGGGTGAAAGTAGACTGAATGCAGTCGAAATGTCTCTCGGAAGAATGTGCAGCAAAACGATGTATGATGGATGTGCGAATGGTGAAATAAGGAAGGAATGCAAAGCTGAGATAAGTGTTATCGATGAAATTGAGAAAGGTGTGTTGAGATGGTTCGGACATGTGGAACGAATGAGCGAGGAAAGAACGACAAAACAAATTTATGAGGCGAATGTTATTGGAAAAAGGAGCAGAGGAAGACCGAGAAAAACTTGGCACGTTCAAGTATGCCAAATACTTGAAAGTGATCAGGTTAGGAGTCGAAACAATCGGCGGGTATGTATGAGGAGATGCATGAACGTGGAAGAGGCGAAGAATGTTTGCAAGGACAGAGTGGTGTGGCGTTCTATTCTCTCTGCCTACCTCTGCGGCGAGGCGGCGTGATGGTTAGTTAGTTTTTTTATGTCTACAAAACTTGCTTCGAGATCGCGTTGGCAGAAATATGATAGTCCGCTATGATTCTAGCTCATCCACATGGACACACTTGAAAAACCGCTATTTTCCCCCTCTTCCGCTATCGAATCCGTCTCGTTCCAACGCCCAATGTGTGAGCAGGAACGAGTGTCAACATCGAATCATCGTCGGTCATTCGACGCTGGCGTGTCGACGGGTTGCGTTGTCGAAATCGTCGAAACTTTTGCGAACCGATAAGTTCGTATTTCGCGAAATTTGGACTTCTGTACGGTAATGTAATGTGCTGAGTGCGTGTTCTTGTGCGGAGCTCCCGGCGTGAGTGCGTCGTCGGTCGTTCGCCGATCGGACTTTTCGTTTTGTGGAGTCTATTTGTGGTTCGCTGTCATTGCGTTTGCCGCTTTTGACAGTTCAGCGTTCGTGCGACTTGAAATTCCTGCGTACTTTCTTTTGACAGTGTGTTAAGAAAGCTGCGTTTCTTCTACATTTGTTTTTATTTTAATATGTTATTATTATAATTTTTTAATGTACTTTTTTTTTAGAGTAGTGTTTTTTTAAAGTTGTTCGTAACATTTTTAGTGTGTCCAAATACTTGTTCAAAAAATCTGGATTATCTCCAAATTTAGAGATAATCCAGATTTTGTGAACAAGTATTTGGACACATTCAAAATGTTGTGAATAAATTATCTGGTTGAATTATAAGCTTAAATAATAAAAATGAAAATGATGTTTTCTGGCGTTTCTCATGTCGCTCGCTCCTTTCATGAACGTCATAAATGAAAAATCGTCAATTTTCTGTTTTGCATGTTTTCGGAATGCCCAGAAAATGTACTATATCCCAGCAAAAGCGGCATATTTTTAACTTAATATTTACCCGCTACAGGGCAGAAAGTGTTGTTTTTGCATTTTGATTAATTATTTTTTTTAAATATATTAAATATTTTTTTCAAATGGAGAAAATGTCAGGTTTTACCTAAAAGATCTGTTGCACAGTAAAAAGTTCAATAAGTGGCTTGATATTTATTTTAAATACATTGTATTGTATTTTTAAACTTTAAGAACGTTCTCCTGAAAAATCATGTTTTTTGAATTTTTGACGTTCTTGAAAGGAGTGAGTGATGTGTGTGATTATAATCCAGGATTCGGACCTCACATACTAATAAAAGAGTTTTTGCTCAATAAAAAGCTTCTTTTCATCTCACCAATAGATGTCTCTAGTGAAGTTCTAGTGATTCAAAAACAATGTTTAAAAAATAGTTCATATACTTATATAAAACTTCCAAGAATTAGAGTAGTGTGGTTTTCAATAATGGGTAGAATTGGTTAATGTTACACGTGTGTAAAGTGATAACTGAAATTTTTACTGTGCAACAGATCTTTTTAGGTAAAACCTGAAGGTTTTTTCTCCATTTGAAAATATTTACATATTAAAAAAAAAAACAATACCTTTTCTTCAAAATGCAAAGACAACACTTTCTGCCCTGCAGCGGGTAAATATTAAGTTAAAATATGCCGCTTTTGCTGGGATATAGTACATTTTCTGGGCATTCCGAAAACATGCACAACTGAAAATTGACGATTTTTGATATATGACGTTATTGAAAGGAGTGAGCGATATAATAGATGCCAAGAAGAGTAAAATCTTTGATTGAGTCCAAATGAGATCATATTAAATAATCTACTACTACTACTACTACTACCATCACGCCGTTTCCCCGCAGGGGTAGGCAGAGAGGATGGAACGCCACACTCTTCTGTCCTGACATACACTCCTCGCCTCCTTCACATCCATACATCTAGTCATACATGCCCCCCGATTACGCAGACTTTTGACACCGCCAGATTTTAGGCTCTGATTGATCTGATCGTGCCAAGTCTTTTTCGGTCGTCCACGTTCGTTTTCCCTCTCACATTCGCCACGTATATTTTTTTAGTCATTCTCTCGCTATCCATTCGCTTCACATGTCCATACCACCGCATAGAGCTCTTCCTAATCTTTTCAATTATTCCTCGTTCAGCCTTACATTAGTTTTTGATATAACTAATAAACAAAAGATTTTACAAAACTTTTAACGAAAATACATTTTTTTTAAATATTACTTTATCTGTTTGATACTGTATGTCTATATGTAAACGCCACAAGCATTTTTTGTAAATTAAAAATTCCTATACATAACGACGCAAAACAATTATTTAAATTTCATCCATTTACAAAGTGTACGATGAATTAAACAACAATTACGCTGATGACGTCCGAAAAATTTAGTTAATTACTGTCAACCCCCCTATAACGCTGAGATAGGTGCCGCATTATCGGAGGGAACGTTATAGGGAAGCTTAGGACTAGTGTTCGTTAAAAAGCAACGTAATTTTCAACATTTTGAGTGTGTCCAAATACTTGTTCACAAATCTGGATTATCTCCAATTATGTAGGAGTTATTTTTCATATTATTTTTTTATATTTCAACATAAATGAAGAAGAATATGGAAGACTGGGCATTTACGGGGCTGACGACCATCATAGGCTGGTTCAAGTTATCACTTTACACACGTAATAATATTCACCAATTCTACCCATGATTGACAACTAGACTACTCTTTTTTTTTGAATTACCTAACGTCCAAGTGACTCTGAAATCTAGCTACGGCTTATGCAACACCGCTTATCATGACCCTACTCAGGCTTCAACTTTTTAAGTTTCATAGCCTCTGCCTACTCGTGAGTGGATTTACTCTTTATGTTTAAAGTTACTATAATTTATGTAATTCATGAGTGAAAATTCTAGGCAAAAACACTGTCACTACTTAAATTTTTGGAGTTCTATATATATGATCCAATTTCGAAACATTGTGCTTGAACCACTAGAATTTCACTAGAGACATCTATTGGGGAGATCAAAGAAGCTTTTTTATTTGAAGAATATTTGTGAACAAGTATTTGGACAAACTCAAAATGTTGTATCCGAATTTATTATTATTATTAATCTGTCTTTGCAAACGTCCCTCGCCTCTTCCACATTCGTGCATCTCCTCACACATACCTACATGCTGATTAAGAAGTAAAACACTGGTTATTCGAGCACCAACCGATTGATAACTTAGCCAAACAAATGTAAGGCAGCATTTGGCTTCAAATATTTGCTACGGACTATAGTTTGTGTACTCTGTACGCGAAATTCGGGTAAACAGAGAAGGATTACATGTAGGTCTATTTTTATAACGATCATATGAAAACAGATTACAGTGTCTTTATAATGCTAACACTACCATCACGCCGTTTCCCCGCAGGGGTAGGCAGAGAGGATGGAACGCCACACTCTTTGGCTTCATGCCCAGACTTACACATTCTTCTTCATCTATGTTGAGATGTAAAATAATAATACGATAAATTTGGAGAATTTATATAGCGCCATTTTAGTAAAATATTACCTCAATGGCGCTTCACTGTTAATGAATTGGGGAAAATAAGTTTCCCTGGCGTCCAATCCTCTCTGCCTACCCTTACGGGGATACGGCGTGATTGAACATAAAGTTTAAATAAATAAATCTAAGTACATTGGCGGGGTTTTTGCCAAAAAGCAATATCTTCCATCCAACCAACAACAGACTAGTGATATTGATCAAAACGTTTGATACCATATATAGCTGTTCGCAATCAGAGGGTAGATAGTGCTTGAACATTTAAAAAACGTAAACTAAAAATTGACACAAAAAACATAAATTACAAAAGATAATAATAAGAAGGGCAAAGGAAAAAGGGAGTTTAGGGAAGGAGGTAGAGGGAGGAGGTTTGATGGACAGTTAGGATTCTAATTATAAATAGTAATAATGTCTCAGACGAGATAGATGCTTCGTCTCTGTTGAGAACTCTTTGATTTATATGCCAATTTGTTTGATACATCTCTGAGAATCTACCAGGGGAACAGAACGTTCCATCGGTGTCGTGGGTTAGTTGGTTAGTATCAATCAACCTGCCATCAATTCTGCCTTACAGAAATTCAAAGAGAATCTTTAAAAAATGTTATCTGACACTAATAGTCTACAAAGACGATAAGTCATGAGCTCTGAGATGGTCAGACTTCCATTTCTTGCATGTTAGAATGATAGATGCCTCGTCTCTGTCGAGAACTCTTTGATTTATATACCAATTTGTCTGATACATCTCTGAGAATCTACCAGGGGAACAGAACGTTCCATCGGTGTCGTGGGTTAGTTGGTTAGTATCAATCAACCTGCCATCAATTCTGCCTTACAGAAATTCAAAGAGAATCTTTAAAAAAGATTGTTTTTTACGTACGATTTTGATTCAAAGGTCGGTTTTTATATGCAGATGAAGTTTCAAAAGCTAAAGATGACAGCATCTTTCTGAAGAGTATGGTATGTACGTCATGGTGTTTTCTTAAGGTCTGAATCCAGTGGTGGTAAACTATACCTTCTGATGGATCAAAGATAAAAATGATTACTAATGCTTTCAAAGTCACTATAAGGGTCAATGCGAGAAGAAAACTCCTTCAGACACATGGAACAGAACAATATCCAATGAGATATTGTTCAACATAGCGGTAGATCTTCTTACAGGCGTAACCATCGGCAGGTTGGTCCTGTGTATAGGAATGTGAAACAATCTATGTCGACGCTGTCTTAGGTAACCATCGGGAACATACAGACCAATGCTCCGGATAATTTCAGGATTATCGATCATACCGCGCAACAATCGATAAAAATGCGTAATCAAATACACATTCCTTCTAGTCTCTAAACTATTGTAGCCAAGCAAACCCTGGAGAAACTGGGTCGGGTAGAACCGAGGATAATAGCCGTACTCTCTCATGTAGAGATACCTCAGAAACTTATGGAATTTTTCTACCGTAAGAGAGTACTTAAGCTCCTGTGGCCCCTAAATCATCGATCCACTCTCGATGGACCGATGGTGTTAAGATGTTTGGAGCGCTACGTGCAGCGCAGTCAAGGGATAACTGGAGAAGAGTCATTGCTTCCACAAGGGTCACAACCCTCAGCAATTAGGTGGAAGACGGAAAAGAGCAAAAAAGGAAGTCAATAAGCAGGCGCACGGTGTGAGGCGCCTTGCTAACATTTCGCGCGCCGCAGTTTGACCATCCCTGGCGTGAATATCACACAGAACCGTCAGTACACACTCCGTACCCGACGCACTCGTTCAAAGTTCAGTCTCTTGAAAGAATGTGTTTATATGATTTTTTTGTCGTTCGTTTTTATCATACAAAATAGCAAATATGTTTCAATGATTACGTATGTACTCTTGTTAATTTAACCTTCGTTTATTTCCTACTGCTTCAAATGTTCATTTTCATATTCTTTTTTGCCATCTCAACATAGATTAAGAAGAATATGGAAGTCTGCTGAATAAAAAGCTTCTTTAATCTCCCCAAAAGATGTCTCTAGTATAATTCTAGTGATTCAAGCACAATGTTTCGATATTGGTTCATATATGGTATATAGAACCCTAAGAATTTGAGGAGTGTGGTTGTCAATCATGGGTAGAATTTATAATCTAGCCATTTATGCGGTTACGGCTGTCATATGCAGGTTTAAGTGATCACTTAACACGCGTGTAACATTCACCAATTCTACCCATTATTGACAACCACACTACTCAATTTCTTAGAAGTTCTATATGTATGAACAGATTTAGAAACCTTGTTCTTGAATCATTAGAACTTCACTAGAGACATCTATTGGTGAGATGTAAAGAAGCTTTTTCTAAGCAGAAACTCTTATATTAGTATGTGAGGTCCGAATCCTGGATTATAATCACACATATGAGAAACGCCAGAAAATATCATTTTTATTTTTATTATTTAAAAAAATTAAGTTTATGATTAATTAACGTTTTATCTGAATTAACTAGAAGATGAAAACATCTGTAAGTTATTTATTGTAACTGCAGACAGTTGGTAGAATTCCATATTGAATTGTTGGGTAAAATATCTAAAATAAAACACGGTTTTTGTTGGATTGAATTCTTCATTTATTTATGTATATTTTAATACGTGACGCGTTTCGTCTTCTTAGGACATAATCAAAACACATAAATAAATGTAGAATTCAATCCAACAAAAACCGTGTTTTATTTTGGATATTTTACCCAACAATTCATCTGTAAGTTTTCGAAACTAGTCGTATATATAAATAATTCTCATTAAGTAGTATAGTCACGTGTTTATTTTTTAAAATAATGTAATAAATTGTTCACTTACGTCTGATTTAAGTACTAAAGGCTATCGTAAATTTATTACAATTCTACGTTAGCGCGGTATTTCAAAATATTTTCTCATAACGCTCACTCCTTTCAAGAACGTCATAAATCGTAAATTTTCAGTTGTGCATGTTTTCGGAATGCCCAGAAAATGTACTATATCCCAGCAAAAGAGGCATATTTTTAACTTAATATTTACCCGCTACAGGGCGGAAAGTGTTGTTTTTGCATTTTTAAGAAAATGTATTGTATAATTATTTTTTTAAACAAACTAAATATTTTTCAAATGGAGAAAAAACCTTCAGGATTTACCTAAAAAGATCTGTCGCATAGTAAAAAGTTCAATAAGTGGCTTGATATTTATTTTCAATACATTTCTTTATATTCTTAAACTTAAAAAACGATCTCCTGAAAAATCGAGTTTTCTAATATATGACGTTGTTGAAAGGAGTGCGCTATAAATGACACGTATTTCTCTCGAGGAAGTCATGAGAAATTCCATCACTTCCTGAACATCCAGAGTATTCCATGGTTTGGGGTTCGATTCCTATTCGAGAATGGATCAATATCCCGACATTAAGATGAGAGGACAGTCCGTATTGAAGAATGCGGCTAGATCGCAATTACGAAATTCCTAGATTTTAATAAGGGACGTATTCCAGGTAGGATATTTATATGCCTTCAGCTTTATATACAGGGCGGCGCAAAATTCATCACCCTATGGGAAGATGTTATAACTTTTTGCAAAAGGCGTCGTACGTCGATCGTATTTGACATTTCGCTCACTCCTTTCAACAACGTCATAAATAAAATAAAAAGATTTTTCAGGAGATCGTTTTTAAAGTTTAAAAATATAATAAATTGTATTAAAAGTAAATATCAAGTCACTTGTTGAACTTTTTACTGTGCAACAGATCTTTTAAGGTAAAACCTGAAGGTTTTTTCTCCATTTGAAAATATTTAGTATATTTAAAAAACTAATTAAACAATACCTTTTCTTCAAAATGCAAAAACAACGCTTTCTGCCCTGTAGCGGGTAAATATTAAGTTAAAAATATGCTTCTTTTGCTGGGATATAGTACATTTTCTGGGCATTTCGAAAACATGCACAACTGAAAATCGACGATTTTTGATTTATGACGTTCTTGAAAGGAGAGAGCGATTTGTGATATAGACAGCTATATCACAAAGCAGTATACAAACAGATTTGATAAAACGGGCATAAATGTATATCAACACTGGCGGCAGCAACAACTTGACGGATATCATATTTTCCACTTAGCAGAAAAAATGGATGTACCAAATAAAGTTTTTAAATAACATTTTTTGACATCTCATCAAAGATGAAGAAGAATATGGAAGTCTGGGCATTTACGGGGCTGACGACCGTCATATGCTGGTTAAAAAGATAATATTGCGACAATTTTTTAGCCTGGTTATGGCATTTTCAAACGAACGTTCGTTTAAAAATGCCATAACTAGGCGAAACAATTGTCACAATCTTAATTTTCATGTGTTTTTTAAAAATAAAATACAACTTAATATAGGGTAGACTGGGTACGGTTGAAACAATTTTGCTTATATTGTCCATAGTATTGCTCTTTACAAGTCAAGCGATGATGAAGATGCATTAAATACAAGAACGTGTTTCTGTCTACTAATGGGAAGTATTATTTCAGTACCCGGTGTGTTATTTTTAGTGGCAGATCAAATTTAAAAAATATATCCGATTTGTTTCAACCGTCCCCATACCAGGGGCAGTTGAAACAGTGACTGGGGTCAGTTGAAACACACGCAAATAAATCAATATTTAATATTGTAAGACGTTTTATTCATTATTTATTTTTGTTTTATAAATAATTATGGCACCGCATGACAATATTAATCAGTCTACAGATATGTAATGAACAAAAACAACTAAAAACAATAGCATTAAAAAAAAAACAAATTGAACGAAAATAATCTTTGAATAAACTAAAAGGAAACACTTCTTCCATTTTGATTAGTCATAAATCAAGTGAAAATCTAGCTTTGGGATCATTCCGAGTCGCAATTGTGGCAAACATGGCTAGGACCACCTTTTGTGCAGTCTTCTTGAGTCCACAGTTTACAAGTGGTGCACTGCATCCACTTTTCACCGGATCTGCTCTCTGAATACAGTGACAGACAAACAAGACAATAGCACTCGTCCTCTTTTGATGATGATTCCTGTTGCGTATTATGATTATTTTTTTCCTTTAACGATCCTTCTACTTTTTCCTCCATCCAATCTTTTCTTGACTTACTTAGTTTTCATCCGTTTCAACCTTATTTCATGCTCCTTTCTTATCTCTTCTTTCTCTGTTTTTTTAGTAGCAAGTATTTTGCAAGCTCCTGCTCCTGCTCTTTATTAAAAACTTTGTTGTGGGGTTCATATGCCATTTTCTTCTTCACCAGATGCATCTCGCTTTCGTATATATCTAATGAGCGAACAGTGGTTTAATCCATGCTTTTCCGCCGCTTTTCGCAGTGAATCTCCTACTTTAACCTCCTCGTAAGCGTATGTATACCTCGACAAGTCGACCTCCCCTCTCGAAGTCTTTCTTGCGCGCACTCTCGGCATCTAGAAAACAGGAAAACTAAAAAAATATGTTGTTTCAACCGTACCCACAAAAAATGTTTCAACCGTACCCAACCCCTCCTTTAGGTGGAAAACAGAAAATGGTAATGTTAACAATAATGGCACATTAAAACCAATCACTGTATCGTGTTCTACAAGCTTCATTTCAAACACGAAATCATACTCAATAATATCGTTTCAATAGAAACCGTAATAAACGGAAAATTCTCAGAACAAAAATACTTACTTTTGGTTATCAAAATACAATAGGGCCTCCTACAAGCAACTGCACCGTGCGGCGAGCGATGCAACACTGATATTCGTGTTTGAACTTGTTGTCCGCTTTGTTCGTCCCTTGGACCCTTCACCCTACCGCGTACGGTTTGCAAGATATTTGCTCTGTTTCAACCGTCCTTTGTTTCAACCGTACCCAGTCTACCCTACTCAAAAAAATCTGTGCTTGATTTAAAAATTAATACATAAATTAAAATGGAGTTCTACAAATTGAACGCAAAATCAATAAAAACTTTAATCATACATAAACTAACTAAATAACTTACCATCACGCCGCTTCCCCGCAGGGGTAGGCAAAGAGAATAGAACGCCACACCACTCTGACTTTGCAAACTTCTTCGCCTCTACCACGTTCATGCATCTCCTCACACACACCCGCCGATTATTACGACTCTTTACCTGACCACCATTAAGTATTTGGCATACCTGATCGTGCCATGTTTTTCTCGGTCTTCCTCTGCTATTTTTTCCACTTACATTCGCCTCATAAATTTCCCAAAAATTAATACTCAAATTAAAATGGAGTTCTACAAATAAAACGCGAAATACTATTATCATATTTACAACATTTTGAGTGTGTCCAAATACTTGTTCACAAAATCTGGATTATCTCCAATTACAGGAGTTATATAGAACTTCCAAGAATTTGAGTAGTGTGGTTGTCAATAATGGGTAGAATTGGTGAATGTTACACGTGTGTAAAGTGATCACTCAAACCAGCCTATGACGGTCGTAAGCCCCGTAAATGCCCTGACTTCCATATTCTTCTTCATCTTTGATGAGATGTCAAAAAATAATACTTTAATCAGACATCATTCAAGTATTTGAAAAACTTGATCGTGCCAAGTTTTCCCCGGTCTTCCTATTACCAACCACATAAAGCTTCATGGATTTGTTTTACCGTTCTTTCTACACTCGTTCGGTTCACGTGTTTCTTCGATCTTGTATTTTATTAAGGTTACTTGCGAAATAGTAGCTCAGCGCGAATCTCAACGACTTACCAGAAAATACGGTTTGCATGGTAATATCAACGTAATACAGTAAAACCACGATATAACGGACCACTTGGGGGGGGGGGGAGGGGGAGTGCGTTTAAGCCGAAAGCTCGTTATATAAATAAAGGTTTAAAAAAAAAGAAAACGTTAACTCGAAAATATGCAATTTTGACTTAATGACTCATAGTCACTACGTAGTTTTAAATATCATATATCGCTCACTCCTTTCAAGAACGTCATAAATCAAAAATCGTCAATTTTCAGTTGTCCATGTTTTCGGAATGCCCAGAAAATGTACTATATCCTAGCAAAAGAGGCATATTTTTAACTTAATATTTACCTGCTACAGGGCAGAAAGTGCTGTTTTTGCATTTTCAAGAAAAGGTATTGTTTGATTATTTTTTTTGAATGTATCTACTAAATTTTTTCAAATGGAGAAAAAACCTCCAGGTTTTACTTAAAAGATCTGTTTCGCAGTAAAAAAAATAATAAGTGGCTTGATATTTATTTTTAATACATTGTATTATATTTTTAAACTTAAAAACGTTTTCCTGAGAAATCATGTTTTTTGATTTATGTCGTTCTTGAAGGAATTGAGCGATATATGTGGTTTTACAAGTAAATTCAACTTAAAGTTTAAAAGCGGGTATTTTATTCAGGCTGAAAGCTTTAAATAACAGGGATTTTAGAGTTAACTTTTTTTGCCAGTATATCCACGAGATGAACAATACAAAACACAAAACAAAAATTATTTTTTTCAACAAAATTTTGAGTGTGTCCAAATACTTTTTCACAAATCTTAATTATCTCCAATTATAGGACCTCACATACAAATATAAAAGTTTCTGCTCAATTATAAGCTTCTTTGTCTCGCCAATAGATGTCAATAGCGAAAATTCTAGTGATTCTTGTTTAATGTTTTTTTAGTATTTGAATAACTTAACGTCCAAGTGACTCTGAAATCTAGCTACGGCTTATGCAACACCGCTTATCATGACCCTACTCAGACTTCAACTTTTTATAGCATATGCCTACTCGTGAGTGCATTTACTATTTATGTTTGAAGTTGCTATTATTTCATGTAATTCATGAGTGAAAATTCTAGGCAAAAACACTCGCTGTTATACAATGTTTCACAATTGGATCGTATATATAGAACTTCCAAGAGTTTGAGTAGTGTGGTTGTCAATCATGGGTAGAATTGGTGAATGTTAGTCGAGTGTTGAGATGTCAAAAGAACATTGTATAAATTGTTAACAATATTGAAAGAACATTTTTATTTTATATATATATATATATATATATATATATATATATATATATATATATATATATATATATATATATATATATATATATATATATATATATATATATATATATATATATATATATATATATATATATATATATATATATATATATATATATATATATATATATATATATATATATATATATATATATATATATATATATATATATATATATATATATATATATATATATATATATATATATATATATATATATATATATATATATATATATATATATATATATATATATATATATATATATATATATATATATATATATATATATATATATATATATATATATATATATAAATATATATATATATATATATCGTAGTCATACGGGAGAAAGTGACCAAGTGCCTTGCTTTACAAAAACGTGATCATTGACTATTTGTTATCTTACTAGCTTAATATTGCCCTGAAAAAATCCCCAAGGGTTCTAAACTTGGAAGTATAATACATTGAGTTGTTAAAAATGACTAACTGCATTGGTGTTTATTTTCTTGCCAAGCAAAAGTGACTTAAATGGCCCTGCTGAACATTTTACGTTTTGGTAGTTGGTCACTTTCTCCTACGATACGATTACGATGTATTATACTGGCCGGATTTTTTGACCGTTAAATAGAAGTCCGTTATATTGAGGTATCGCTGTACTGTGGTTTCGCAATAATTATCTAGTTATTATGGAATTTTCTTCCGAACCATTAATTAGCGTTTAGCCAGGTCTTACGTCGCAAAAACTAGTTTTGTGGATGTAAGACTAACTAATAACGAACATAATACGACATTACAGCAATGCCAATATAATATATAACAATAACAGGATATTGTTATAAGTTCCTCAGCGGATTGACGACGTTTTTCTTTGATGACGTCGTTTTTTTTAAACCATGAATGATAAAGAGAGTATTATATTAATAATAATAATAATAAAACCCTTATCCGCACCCCAATGGTGCATAGGGCACTGCGTCATTTAAACGCAGTGTTATCTTAATCATTAACACATGAAGGAAAGGTGATCAGCCCTCCGCTTAAATATTATATATAATTCCTCCGTGTTATATTACCATACCACAAAGTTAAAAATGCTTTTGAAATACTAAATATATCTTAATTCTGTTTTAAAAGCCGAAAAATACATACCGCGGTTTTAACTGAGTTTATGTTTGAAGTGATCATAAGTAGGAGTTCCGCAGGGCATTGGTCTTGTACCCATTCCTAAAGCGAATTAATATTAAAAGCCGAAAAATACATAGCGCGGTTTTAACTGAGTTTATATTTGAAGTGATCATAAGTAGGAGTTCCGCAGGGCATTGGTCTTGTACCCATTCCTAAAGCGAATTTATATTAAAAGCCGAAAAATACACAGCGCGGTTTTGACTGAGTTTATATTTTAAGTGATCATAAGTTGGAGTTCCACAGGGCATTGGTCTTGTACTCATTCCTAAAGCGAATTAATATTAAAAGCCGAAAAATACATAGCGTGGTTTTAACTGAGTTTATATTTGAAGTGATCATAAGTTGAAGTTCCGCAAGTCTTGTATCCATTCCTAAAGCGAATTAATATTAAAAGCCGAAAAATACATAGCTTGGTTTTGACGGTGAAGTGTTTACAAGTGGAGGTTCCGCAGGGCATTAGTCTTGTACCTATTCCTAAAGCGATTCAATATTAAAAGCCGAAAAATACATAGCGCGGTTTTGACGGTGAAGTGTTTACAAGTGGAGGTTCCGCAGGGCATTAGTCTTGTACCTATTCCTAGCACGATTCAATATTAAAAGCCGAAAAATACATAGCGCGGTTTTGACGGAGTTTATATTTTAAGTGATCATAAGTTGGAGTTCCGCAGGATACTGGTCTTGTACCCATTCCTAAAGCGAATCCATATATAAAGCCGAAAATACATAGCGTGCTTTTGACGGAGTTTATATTTGATAGTGAGGTATTCACAATTGGGAGTTCCGCAGGGCTTTGGTCTTAAGCCCATTCTTTAAGCGAATCAGTTAATGAAAAATTAATGTCTTAATCTATTTTAAAAGCCGAAAAATAAATAGCGCGGTTTTGACTGAGTTTATATTTGAAGTGATCATAAGTTGAAGTTCCGCAGGGTACTTGTCTTGTACCCATTCCTGAAGCGAATCTATATATAGAGCCGTAAATACAAAGCGTGGTTTTGACGGTAAAGTGTTTATAAGTGGGAGTTCCGCAAGGCACTGGTCTTGTACCCATTCCTAAAGCGACTTAATTAATGAAATTGTAATTTATGTATTAATTTTTTTAATCAAACACAGATTTTTCGAGTCTCTAAACTTAGAAGACTTTAAAAAATCTGTGTTTGAGTTAACAATTAATACATAAATTAAAATAGAGTTCTATAAAGTAAACGCCAAATCAACAAATAAAGAAATTGTAATAAATTGGTTCTGTATTAAAAACTGAAAAAAAACGAATCAATATTAATAGCTGAAAAATACATAGCGCGGTTTTGACGGTAAATTTGTTTATAAGTGGGAGTTCCGCAAGGCACTGGTTTTGTACCCGTTTCCAAAGTGACTTAATTGATGACATCAAAATACCTTGATTCTGTTTTAAAAGCTAAAACGTACATAGCGCGGTTTAGACAGTTAAGTGTTCACAAGTGGGAGTTCCGCAAGGCACTGGTCTTGTACCAATAAGTTGTACAATACATAGCGTGGTTTAGACGGTGTTTATAAGTGGGGTTCCGCAGGGCATTGGTCTAGTGCCGGTTCCTTGAGCGAGTGCGCGCAGTACGAGGCCGCGTTGTGCGAGGCGCGCCAATGCGCCCGGGTGCATGAGCGCCGAATGCGAGTCAGAAGTCGCTTCTTCCCTCTTCGTCCGTCTGCTCGCGTGGGTCCGGCCGCGCCACATGCTCAAGCGGCGCGCCTCGAAGCGGTTCGTGCTCGCCGAGTCGGGCGACGGGGACAATGTCATCCCGGCCATCAGCCTCGAGCGGCGCGCGAGCCTCGACCGGTACGGCGAGGAGAGGCGTGGCAGCCTCGCGGAGCGCTTCGACGGGCTGGTCGACCGGCTGGACGAGCGGCTGGACGAGCGGCTGGACGAGCGGCCGGACGAGCGGCGGGGCGAGGACAGAGACGCGCCGTACGGCGAGGCGAGGAGGCCCAGCGTGGACGGGTACGACGAAGACACGAGGAGGGCCAGCCTGGAGTTCTACTGCGGCGGGATCGAGATGAAGACGCCGGCTAGGAGGAAGAACAGCGAGGGCGAGGCCGCCAGGCATTCCAACATGTTGCGGACGCCTCAGGCTACGCTAACGTAAGTTTTATTTTTTGACATCTCATCAAAGATGAAGAAGAATATGTAAGTCTGGGCATTTACGGGGCTGACTACCGTCATAGGCTGGCTTAAGTGATCACTTTACACGCGTGTAACATTCACCAATTCTACCCATTATTGACAACCACACTACTCAAATTCTTGGAAGTTCTATATATATATGAACCAAATTTGAAACGTTGTTCTTGAATCATTACTCCCATATTTATTGTTAATTCTTGGGACTATCAAACCTTCGTTGTGTGTAAATCGTGTATCATGGTTGTGTACTAGAAGATTTTGATATTTTTGTCTAGTTTGTTGTTTAACGATGATATTCATAATGTGTGAGATGGTAAAGTTCCTTGTCATTTGATAAATATCACAAAAGGCGTAAATGCTTTGACTTGCGTAATACCTTCTTACAATGATTAAAGAAAACACTTGTTTTTTACCACTTGAGTTTTATTATAGACTACATGTTTCAGAAGTTAAACTTACATCATTCAGGTCTGTATAATAACTAAAATATAAAATATAAAATTGTTCTATAAATAAGGAGAGGGAAAAGTAAGGGGAAGGGGTTAGTCAAGGGACGGAGAATGAAAACAAAGGAATAATGGAAAGCAAAGGTGAAGAATTTTGAAACAATATATTATTGCAGGAGTCCGCCTCCGTAGTGTAATGGTCAGCACGCTCGGCTACCGTTCTGGAGGTCCCGGGTTCGATTCCCAAGGGGGGTAAAATAAATATAAGTGATTTATTCACCATAATATTTATTCAATACTACCATGGACTGGTACCTGAAGCGGAGGCCTGCTCACCTTTCCTTCATGTGTAAACGATCAAGATAACACTGCGTTTATATGACACAGTGCCCTATGCATCATTGGGGTGCGGATAAGGGTTTTATATATATATATATATATATATATATATATATATATATATATTTATATTATTTAATAAATTATTATTAGAATTTAGGTTTTATTGGTTTTCTAAATTTTCAAGATAATTCATAATTTGGCCTTTATATGGAACAAGGTGTAATAACTAACTCTCCCCTCTCCTTATTTATAGAACAATTTTATATTTTAGTTATTATACAGACCTGAATGATGGAAGTTTAACTTCTGAAACATGTAGTCTATAATAAAACTCAAGTGGTAAAAAACAAGTGTTTTCTTTGATCATTGTAACATGTCTTACCACAAAGTTAATGCCGAAACAATAAATAAAATAATACCTTCTTCGTCAAATAACTTTTAGACCTTGAACTCGATCCTCGTAAGTGCGTCAGTCGGTTTTACTACTGGTTTAGTCGCTAAGCCTACTACTGTGCGGTAAGCCTAATTAACGCACTGTAGATTCTAACTTTCTCCCGACGAAAACCGGCTAGTTCCATTTTTTTTTATTGGTAGGCAATGGATCATTTTAATATTGTGTTATTATTGGCTAATAAATAATAATAAATAATAAAACCCTTATCCGCACCCCGATGGTGCATAGGGCACTGCGTCATATAAACGCACTGTTATCTTGATCGTTTACACATGAAGGAAAGGAGATCAGCCCTCCGCTTCAGGCACCAGTCCAGGATAGTATTGAATAAATATGACAGTGAAAAAATCACTTATATTTATTTTACCCCCCTTGGGAATCGAACCCGGGACCTCCAGAACGGTAGCCGAGCGTGCTGACCATTACACTACGGAGGCGGACAATTGGCTAATAAATTAATATGAAAAATCACAAGACTATCGGTAGCATTCTTATTGGAATCTGTAGGGAACTAAGGGAGATATTAAGGTATAACTTTAAATATTTTTGTAAAACGGAAAACGGACACCGCCATACGTCATCAAATTTTACGTCATCGGGTGTGTTACGGAGCGGATCCCTTTATGTATCTGCTTTATAGAGCTGTAATAGTAGTAGTGTGGATTCGTTTCTGTGACCTCATTCGTTACCAACTTACGAAAACAACGTTTTTACGAAGGCGAATTTTGCAAAAGAAAATGATGAATGAAAATATTGATTTTATCGGCTGTTATAAACACACCTATTATTTGATTTTCGTCCGCCTCCGTAGTGTAATGGTCAGCACGCTCTTCTACCGTTCTGGAGGTCCCGGGTTCGGTTCTCAAGGGGGGGGGGGTTGTCAAATAAATACAAGTGATTTTTACCCTCCAATATGTATTCAATTTTTCCCTAGACTGATGCCTGAAGCGGAGGTCTGATCACCTTTCCTTCGTGTGTTAACGATCGAGATAACACTGCGTTTATATGATGCAGTGCCTTATGCACCATCGTGTGCGGATGAGTGCATGAAGGTATTTTCAAGTATTTGAAATACTCGATAATCCCAAGGTCTTCCTCTGCTTCTATTACCATTCACGTCATAAATTGCATAAAACTCCTAAAATAAATACTTTGTAATGACCTCTCGATCCATCTTCGTAGCTTCAATTTTCGCAAATTTACAGTCTGGTGATGTTGGTAACGACGAAACCCGGTCACCGATCTAATAAAATATACGTGCGAAAAACTATATAGTTGTCTTTTTATTAAATAATTCTTGGAAGAAAAACACAGCGAATACCGCTCACTTCTTTCAACAACGTCATTTATCAAAAATCGTAAATTTTCAATTGTGCATGTTTTCGGAATGTCCAGATAATGTACTATATCCCAGCAAAATCGGCATATTTTTAACTTAATATTTACCCGCTACAGGGCAGAAAAAGTTTTTGCTTTTTGAAGAAAACGTAATGTTTACTTATTTTTTTAAATATACTAAATATTTTTTAAATGGAGAAATAACCTTCAGGTTTTACCTAAAAATATTTTTTGCACAGCAAAAAGTTCAATTAGTGGCTTGATATTTATTTTTAATACATTGTGTTATTTTTTTAAACTTTAAAAACGTTCTCCTGAAAAATCAAGTTTTTTGACATATGACGTTCTTGAAAGGAGTGAGCGATATGTGAATTCTTAAAATGTTAGTGATAAGGAAATTTAAAATAGCAAGGTATGTAAATATTGGAATTACACAGTACGGTTACCAAGAAAACCAGTAAAACGTTGGCTTAATACAGGCTGGCGCAAAATCGATCACCCTATAGGATGTTATAATTTATGAGTCGTAAAATAAACCCTGAGGAGGGCAAGGCTTTGTTGCCGAAACTAGTTGGTTATTCATATTATTTATTTGACATCTCATCAAAGATGAAGAAGAATATGGAACTCTGGGCATTTACGGGGCTGACGACCGCCATAGGCAATGAAATGCTAATAGATTGAAAATATTTTTTACAATTTTTTTGCTCTTAAAATTTTTAAAGAAATAATAATATAATGAAACACTTATCCGCACCCCAATGGTGCATAGGGCACTGCTTTATATAAACGCAGTGTTATCTTGATCGTTTACACATGAAGGAAAGGTGATCAGCCCTCCGCTTCAGGTACCAGTCCAGGGTAATATTGAATAAATATAACAGTGAAAAAATCACTTATATTTATTTGACCCCCCCTGGGAATCGAACCCGAGACCTCCAGAACGGTAGCCGAGCGTGCTGACCATTACACTACGGAGGCGGACGAAAGAAAACACATGTTTTTTTACCACTTGAGTTTATTTTATGACGATTAGTTTCGGAAGCTAAACTTCCATCTTCAGGTCTAAATGTAAACTTAAACATAATAAATAATTAAGTTTACAACATTTGAAGTGTGTCCAAATTCTTGTTCACAAATCTGGATTATCTGGAGTATTTTTCATATTATTTTTTGACATCTCATCAAAGATGAAGAAGAATACGGAAGTCTGGGCATTTACGGGGCTGACGACCGTCATAGGCTGGTTCAAGTGATCACTCCTATTATTGGAGATAATCCAGATTTTAAAAAGTATTTGGACACACTCAAAATGTTGTAGTCGGTGTTTAATTAAAATTAGCTCATTGTAAGAAAACACTTGTGTTTATTTATGACTACTAGTTTCGGAAGCTAAGCTACCATCTTCAGGTCTAAATATAAACTAAAACAAAATTACTTACAAACTGTTATAAAAATAAATAAATAAGTATTTGCAACAAACATTTAAGAAATTTTGTAATTTTTAAATTTTTAAATACTTGAAAGTGGTCAGGTTAGGGGTCGTAACAATCGGCGGGTATGTATGAAGAGATGCATGAACGTGGAAGAGGCGAAGAATGTTTGCAAAGACAGAGTGGTGTGGCGTTCTATTCTCCATGCCTACCCCTGCGGGGAAGCGGCGTGATGGTTAGTTAGTTAGTTAGTTTATAAAGTGTGCCGCAGAGTATTTGCGAAAAGCATTTAAGAAATTTTGTTGTAGTTTACATTTAGACCTGAAGATGGTAGCTTAGCTTCCGAAACTAGTCGTCAACTAAACTCAAGTGGTAAAAAGACATGTGTTTTCTATCATTTTTATATTATATTAATGGTCAGCATGCTCGCCTACCGTTCTGGAGGTCCCGGGTTCCAAGGGGGGTTTAATAAATATAAGTGATTTTTTCACTCTAATATTTATTCAATATTACCCTGGACTGGTACCTGAAGCGGAGGGCTGATCACCTTTCCTTCATGTGTAATCGATCGAGATAACACTGCGTTTATATGAAGCAGTGCCCTATGCACCATTGGGGTGCGGTAAGGGTTTTATTATTATTTCTATAATAATTTAACAGCAAAAAGAAAAATGTAAAAAACTGATATCTTCAATCTGGTAGCATTTCATTCCTCGCTACTTTATGTACAATACACAGGTACTTCTGTCTTTATCATGGTATTACAGCGTTATTATTATTTTTTTCCTGTTTTTTTTTCTTTATAAAACAACATTCGGATAGCACATTTTTGCGAGTCCATCAGTCCAAGGAGATCCACTAACCAACTTCATTCCACACACTTCACAGACAGACAGTACGCTAATTCCTTTCAACAACGTCATATATAAAAAATCGACAATTTTCAGTTATTTTTTCAGAATGCCCAGAAAATGTACTATATCCCAGCAAAAGCGACATATTTTTAACTTAATATTTACCCGCTACAGGGCAGAAAGTGTTGTTTTTGCATTTTGAAGAAAAGGTATTGTTTAATTATTTTTTTAAATGTACAAAATATTTTTCAAATGAAGAAAAAACATTCAGGTTTTACCTAAAAAGATGTGTTGCACAGTGAAAAGTTCAAAAAGTGGCTTGATATTTATTTTTAATACATTTTATTATATTTTTAAACTTTAAAAACGATCTCTTGAAAAATCAAGTTTTTTGACATATCTCTCACTCCTTTCAACAACGTCATAAGTCAAAAAACTTGATTTTTCAGGAGATCGTTTTTACAGTTTAAAAATATAATAAAATGTATTAAAAATAAATATCAAGCCACTTATTGAACTGTTTACTGAGCAACAGATCTTTTTATGTAAAACCTGAATGTTTGTTCTCCATTTGAAAAATAATAAAGTATATTAAAAAAAATTAAACAATACCTTTTCTTCAAAATCCAAAAACAACACTTTCTGCCCTGTAGCGGGTAAATATCAAGTTTAAAATATGCCGCTTTTGCTGGGATATAGTACATTTTCTGGGCATTCCGAAAACATGCACAACTGAAAATTGACCGTTTTTTTTATATATATAACGTTGTTGAAAGGAGTGAGCCATATGATAGATTTTCGAATGGTGATTTTTTATTTATTTATTTATTTAACTACCTTATTCCTCATATATTGCGTACGCTTGTGTTACTTTCAACAGGTGGCGCTGCCATTGGAGTAAATATTTTTCAGTATCCAACAACCATACTATACACTAAAATAATACATCTATCAAAAATTGGTATTTACCGTGTTAAAAATGAATTTAAAAAATGCATATTTAATCATTTAAAGAGATAATAATTTACAACAAAAAGAATACTGTCATATTATAAATGATTTAATAGCAAAGTTCTTATCTTCGCGGTTTTTCTGCTGATAACGAAATGTATTACTGGCAGGTGAGTGCCATTATCTCGTATAATTGATTTTTATCGGCTGGCAACAATGCCGACCTGGTAGTGATGGGATTAATCAATTTAATAATCGGACGATCGAAAGTCGACTGAAACAGTCGAATTGTTCAATCGAGCAAAGCCTCCAGTGACAACAAGAAGGCCATCATTATCTCCGCCATCTGCAGTTGAATATCCACAGTGACGGGACCTTAGCAAGCTGATCTCCGGCATTACCATTACACAGTGAGGCGTCCTGTATAACATCTTGGTCATGCTGCAGCCCAAAAAGACCGAGAAGAAAGTGCAACAATACGGCGGCTCCACTTTCCTGCCTTCAGACTCAGACGATGGATGACGTTTTTCATTAATATATTTAAAAAAATTTTTTTTCATTATCATTTTCAGATCGTAATCCATACCTGTATAAGCGCCCTTGAGGTAGTTTTTTACGAAAATGGCGCTGTATAAATCATCCAAAATTATTATTATTATTATTGATAGGCGAGCTGGGTAGACGCTCGACAGGGGAATTAATATCGCGGTCTCAATTTTTGACTATTTCAAATTAAATAAATGATGAGAATCTTATTAAAAATTACCTTGACATGATAACATTTTGAGTGTGTCCAAACACTTGTTCACAAATCTGGATTATCTCCAATTGTAGGAGTTATTTTAAACATTATTTTTTGACATCTCATCAAAGATGAAGAAGAATATGGAAGTCTGGATATAATCCAGGATTCGGATCTCACATACTAATAAAAGAGTTTTTGCTCAAAAAAAGCTTCTTTTCATCTCACCAATAGATGTCTCTAGTGATTCATAAGTACTCTCTTATGGTAGTCCAAGTTTCTGAGGTATATCTCTACATGAGAGAGTACGGGTATTATCCTTGGCTCTACCCGACCGAGTTTCTCCAGGGTATGCTTGGCTACAATAGTTTAGAGACTAGAAGGAATGTGTATTTGATTAAGTATTTTTATCCATTGTTGCGCGGTATGATCGATAATCCTGAAATTATCCTGAGCATTGGTCTGTATGTTCCCGATAGTTACCTAAGACGGCGTCGGCATAGATTGTTTCACATTCCTATACACAGGACCAACCTGCCGATGGTTATGTCTGTAGGAAGAGCTACCGCTGTGTTGAACAATATCACGCTGGATATTGATCTGTTCCATGTGTCTGAAGGAGTTTTCCGAAGCGGGATTCTTCTACACCTTTAAGTCTTCATGCTTACTTTTTAATGTATAGTAAAAACCCTTACCGCACCCCAATGGTGCATAGGGCACTGCTTCATATAAACGCAGTGTTATCTCGATCGTTTACACATGAAGGAAAGGTGATCAGCCCTCTACTTCAGGTACCAGTCCAGTGTAATATTGAATAAATATTAGAGTGAAAAAATCACTTATATTTACTAAACCCCCCTGGGAATCGAACCCGGGACCTCCAGAACGGTAGCCGAGCATGCTGACCATTACACTACGGAGGCGGACAAAGTATAATGTATACGCCTTAAATATATTGTTTATAATGTATATATTAATTTTTTTTGAATAAATTAAAATTGATGGACAGACTATTCGAATGATTGTCCGAATGAACGAGGGCCTGCGATCTCGACTGTTCCCACCGCTAGGGATGTGCGTGTACACCAATGGCGAGACGCGAGAGCGAGTCGGCGATAGGCCGATTTTCCTCTATTTTTCTTTCCCCGTCTGGTCGGGGTACGGCTATAATCGTCGGCGTGCGGCGGCGACATGTGCCGAATATGCTCGCGTATTTACAACCGAAAATGGCTCATTTTTAGTCGAAATATCGACCGATTCGCGCGTTTTGTCGAAGAAAACGGAAGCCCTCTTTGACAGCTCGAAACTCCACCATGGCGGCTAGAAGCGGACTGTCTGCGGCCGGCGTCGTTCAGAGGTTAGTTTTTAGCCCAAATATTTACACAGGTACCTCTGTATTTTTGAAATTTGAACGGTGCTCTTGAGTTTTCTTGCGCGGGTAGGTACTTTTTTTTTTTTTTACTATAATACAGTAAAACCTCGTTATAACGGACCTTCATTTAATGGACTTCGGATATAACAGAAAAAACTACTACTTCTACCATTACGCCGTTTCCGCAGGGGTAGGCAGAGAGGATGGAACGCCACACTCTTCTGTCCTGACATACACTCCTCTCCTCCTTCACATCCATACATCTAGTAATACATGCCTTCCGATTACGCAGACTTTTGACACCGCCAGATTTTAGGTTCTGATTGATCTGATCGTGCCAAGTCTTTTTCGGTCGTCCTCGTTCTGTTTTCCCGCTCACATTCGCCAAATATATTTTCTTAGTCATTCTCTCGTTATCCATTCGCTCTACATGTCCATACCACCGTAAAGAACTCTTCCTAATCTTTTAAATTATTCCTCGTTCAGCCTTACATTCCTTTCTTTTATCTTCGTTTTTAATTCTGTCATACAATGATTTTCCACACATTCGTCTGAGGGAGGGTATTTCAACAGCGTTCACGCTGCTTTCAATCAAGACAAATGTAAAAAGTATACGAATTGCTTTACATATGAAACATCTTCACGTCGTTTCCACGTAGGGATAAGCAGAGAGGATGAAACGCCACACACTTCTGTCTTGACATACACTACTCGCCTCCTTCACATTCATACGTCTAGTCATACATGCCCTCCGATAACCAGTATAAATACTATAGTAGTATTTATAATCAGTCTTGATAAAGAAGCGGTTAGCTTGGAAACCGGTAGACATTATAATTAAGTTGTAAACTCAAATCAAAACACAATGTATTTTTATTTCTCGAAATAATATATCAATATGATCCACAAAGTTAATGCTTTCAATATTCAAAACATAAAACAAAGTTGTTTAATTTTATTAAGTTCAAAATATAGTTCGAAATTTCGTTTGCGTTTTGTAATCTAAATACGGTGTTTATATTTTCAAAAATATGTATTTTTTTAAATTTTATTTTAAACCAATTTCTATACAACGACTATGACTTTATGGCTTTCGGCTTTGACGGACACCGCCTCCCCGCAATTAGTCCGTTATATAGATGTTTTACTATAGGTATCTGTTTTAAATTCGACCGGAGCTGTTTTGTAGCGTGCTTTCGTGCGCGGGTAGGTACTACTAAATGCCCCTCGCTTTCAATCGCCTGACAGCGTCCAATGTCACGTTGGATTGTCAATAATATCGTAATGGATCAATTTCATGGTGTGTTATTATCGGCTTATAAATTAATACGAAAAATCACAAGACTATCTGTAGCATTCTTATTGAAATCTTTAGAGAACTAAGGGAGATATGAAGGTTTGAACTTATAGATAGATATTTTAATAAAACGAAAAACGGGCAACGCTATACGTCATCAAATTTTACGTCATCGCGTGTGTTATGCGACTTATCCCTTTATGTTTCTGCTTTATAGAGATATAATAGTATAGGGTTTTCCAATAAGAGGTTTCATTTTGAATAGCCCGCTATCTGGGCAGCTGCCACTTTTGAAGCTGTCATCTTTTGACATTTGACAAGTAAAAACTACGCGATTAATAAAAATGAAACGATACACGCTTCAAAAACGCATTGGAATTGTTAAAATTGACCACAGAAATGGTGAAAATTTTGCAGTCACAGTTCGCGAAACTAAAGCACTTTTTGGTCGTCGTGAAGCGCCTTCTAGGCCAGCAATAGTGAAACTTGTTAAAAAATTTGAGCCGTTGGGACAACTTGGTGATGCGAAGAATCGAAAACCTCAACGTGTCACTGTTTGGTGCGGTTTTTGGGCTGGCGGTGTGATCGGACCTTACTTATTCGAAAATGAGGCTGGTGCAACTGTAACGGTGAATGGATTGCGCTATCGAGCTATGATTAATGATTTTTTATGGCCGGAATTGGAAGATATTGATGTGGACGACGTTTATTTTCAACAAGACGACGCTACGTGCCACACAAGAAACGAAACAATCGCAATTTTGCAACAAAAATTTCCTGCCCGTGTTATTTCTCGAAGAGGTGATCACGTCTGGTGAACTCCCGTCTGACAAAGACCCATTTACCGATATTATCAAAGTTACAGTCATCTTTATAAAAGTTTTCACTGACAGTCAATATGTTCTCTGATACAGGGTTACCGTCTAAAATGACTTTATATTTTCGAAAATTACATTCAAAATGTACTCCACCGACAAGACACACAAGGTGGCTTGGTGGGTCTCTGCATTTTTTTTGAAAATATGCTTAAAATTGTTATTTAAATAAATATATACAATTTATGTTAGTAAAAAAACATAAATCAATAAATAATACACAAAAAAAAGCAAAACAAAAAATATACAAAAATTTATATTTGAAGCACTTACTTTGTGATTTTCCATTTTATAATGAAAATGTAACTTTGTTTTAAATTTTATTTTTGTTGGAAAAATCTCGGCCTGCTGGGTCATATGAATACGGCTGTCCAAACTCAAAACACAGTAAAGGACATTTTCTTGTAGTACGTTTTTTTTGTGCATTTTTGGACTAAATAGATTCTACTTGATCCAAAAATCCAAAAAAACGTACTACAAAAATGTCCCTCACTGTGTTTTAAGCTTGGACAGCCGAATACCTTTCGGCATTGAAAGGGTTAACAGGATTTTTTTTTTTACATTGGACTCGAGTTTTTGTCCGTCAAATAGAGGTGCGTTATATCGAGGTTTTACTGTATTGCATGTTATTTTAGCGTAAGTAGGCACTGGCTTACGCGGCGCTGTGTTGTTTGTTTGTTTTTTTTACAAAACCAGACAAATGGGGAAACCGGTTTTGAAATTACCCCACTCTCCGCATTATCCGATGTCCGATTAACCGTTTCGCGAATTCGTTTGGCTGTCATAACATCGTTGTTGTTGTAGCTGTATTTCTCTTCTTTTTTTTTCGAAAGAGAATATTTGAATATAATTTATATGTGCCTCGTTGTGGTCCCGTGGTTAGTGTCGCGGACTCTTGAGTCAGAGTTTCTCGGTTCGAACCCACTCTACCACAATTTGATACCTATTTCTAATAACGAGCCGTATGAAATTGAAATATTTGTGTAAATAATAAATATAAATATTTCTCTTTTAATATATATGTATATATATATATATATATATACATATATATATATATATATATATATATATATATATATATATATATATATATATATATATATATATATATATATATATATATATATATATATATATTATATATATATATATACACACATATATATATATATATATATATATATATGTATATATATATATATATATATATATATATATATATATATATATATATATATATATATATATATATAAATATATATATATATATATATATATATATATATATATATATATATATATATATATATATATATATACATATTTAATAATTAAAGGAAACACTTGTTTTCTTACCGCTTGAATTTAATTTATGAAGATTAGTTTCGGAAGCTAAGCTTCCATCTTCAGGTCTAAATGTAAACTAAAACAAAATAAATAATTAACTGTTCTATAAATAAAAGAGGGGTTATTTAGGGGGAGGGGGTTTATTAAAAAACAATTGTTTTCTTTACCACAAAGTAAATGCCGTAACAATAAATAAAAAATATGTATTTATCTATACTTTCTTAGAAAACATATTTTTAAACAAAAACGGTGTTTTAAGAAAACTAAAGAATTATGTAAAATTTTACCTGGCTTTGAAGAAAATTGATTTTCGACTTATCGAAAACTGGGCCTTAAGAGTGCTAAGATTATAATATATTTAAAAAATAAAAACATCTTCACATGACGATAAGTGCTATATCAGAATTGAAATCATTTTACATTATCATAATTATCCCTTCGTCCAAAACAAAACCTGTGATAATCAATTGAATTGAAATATCAAGCCACTTATTAAACTTTTTACTGTGCAATAGATCTTTTTAGGTAAAACCTGAATGTATTTTCTCCATTTGAAAAATATTTAGTATATTTAAAAATATAATTGAACAATACCTTTTCTTAAAAATGCAAAAACAACACTTTCTGCCCTGTAGCGGGTAAATATTATGTTTAAAATATGCCGCTTTTGCTGGGATATAGTACATTTTCTGGGCATTCCGGTAATATGCACAACTGAAAATGGATGATTTTTTATATATGACGTTGTTGAAAGAAGTGAGCGATATATATAAGCGTAGAGCAGTGGGCAGAGCAGCATATTAGCAATGGGGTCAGTGCAGACCCCATCGCTGATATATACATCAAAGGTGCTTCAGAATAAGGTGTTTTCATTATTTTTTTTATTTTTTAAATATCATCAAGGATGAAAAAGAATATGGAAGTCTGGGCGTTAACGGGGCTGACAACCATCAAAGCCTGGTTTAAGTGATCACTTTATATACGTGTAACATTCACTAATTCTACCCATTATTGACAACCACACTACTCAAATTCTTGGAAGTTCTATATATATATATATATATATAAACCAATTTTAAAACCTTGTTCTTGAATCACTAGAACTTCACTAGAGACATCTATTGGTGAGATGGTCGTCAGCCCCGTAAATGCCCAGACTTCCAGATTCTTCTTCATCCTTGATGAGATATCAAAAAATTATATGAAAATAACTCCTGTAACTGGGGAGATAATCCAGATTTTGTGAACAAGTATTTGGACACACTCAAAATGTTGTAAATAAGGTGTTTTCTTTATGCAATGTACTTTCAACGTTCTCTTAGCAACGTGGCCGGACCGTATAAATATTTAATCTTCTTCTTCTTTGCAGACCCTCCATGTCCCAGGGCACGGTGTTGATGCACAACAACCGGCTGCAAGAGAAGGACTTTACAGTAGCGACGCCTGAAGAGTTTGTGCGGAGATTCAAGGGGACGAGAGTCATCAACAAGGTAACAACATCCTGTAGGGAGTAAATATATGTCCATATGTGTGCCTAGAGGCCTACTAAGCACCAGCGCATATCGCTCACTCCTTTCAACAACGTCATGTATCAAAACTCGTCAATTTTCAGTTGTGCATGTTTTCAGAATGCCCAGAATATGTACTATATCCCAGCAAAAGCGGCATATTTTTAACTTAATATTTGCCCGCTACAGGGCAGAAAGCGTTGTTTTTGCATTTTGAAGAAAGTGTAATGTTTATTAATTTTTTTAATATACTAAATAATTTTCAAATGGAGAAAAAACATTCAGGTTTTACGTAAAAAGATCTGTTGCACAGTAAAAAGTTCAATAAGTGACTTGATATTTATTTTTAATACATTTTATTATATTTTAAACTTTAAAAGCGATCTCCTGAAAAATCAAGTTTTTTGATATATGATGTTGTTGAAAGGAGTGAGCTATATGGCAGCACATCTTTAGGATGTTTTTAATTACCTAAAGACCAAGTGACTCTAAAATCTAGCTACAGCTTATATAACACCGCTTATCATGACCCTACTCAGGCTTCAACTTTTTAAGTTTTTTAGCCTATGCCTACTCGTGAGTGGATTTACTCTTTATGTTTAAAGTTACTATAGTTTCATGTTATTTATGAGTAAAAATTCTCGGCGAAAACACTCGCTATACATCTTTAGCATAATACTTAGGTATGGTATGGAGAAACAATTATTTTAATCACCTTATTTTTAGATATTTATTATTTCCTGTTAGACCAGTCACTTTACTGACAATATTTTGATATTTTTACCATTTCCTGTTAAGGTTCTGATTGCCAACAACGGCATTGGAGCAGTAAAATGCATGCGGTCAATAAGGCGGTGGTCCTACGAGATGTTCAAGAACGAACGCGCCGTGAGATTCGTCGTCATGGTAAGCTATCTCATTCTTCATTCTTCAAACCCTTATCCGTACCTGATGGTGCATAGGGATCTTACTCCAAACTTAGTTGTGTTTATCGGTTCCACATGTATTTTATTATGTCCTATAATGACGAATTTCTCTGCTAAGAATCAGTTTGTATTAAAATATCGATATCTTTCCCTCGACTCTGAATGATTCTTCAACCCTCATTCGCACTCGATGGTGCATAGGGCACTGCGTCATATAATCGCAGTGTTATCTTAATCATCAACACACAAAAGAAAGGTGATCAGCCCTCCGCTACAGGCACCAGTCCAGGGTAATATTGAATAAATATTAGAGTGAAAAAGTCACTTATATTTATTTGACCCCCCCCCCGGGAATCGAACCCGGGACCTCCAGTGCTGTAGCCTAGTATACTGAGGGCCGGGCGGCAGACTGCCTGCCAGAGTATAATTAGGGGCAGGGTTTATGAACAAAACCACCTGACAACAATGTGTTAAGGCCAAGTATTCGTCAATTCGTAACTTTATTTTCTGGAAATCCAGGTAAAATTTTATTTAAATGATTTTTCTTCTATAAACATTATTAATGCATTGAAAAAATAAAATTTTCTTCAAAATAATAATATGGTTTTGAAAAGAAAAGAGTTATTGAGAAGTTAGGCGTTGAAAAAATATAAATATATGTTTTTTCCATACATATTCTTAAAATGATTAAAGAAAACACTTCGTTTTTTACCACTTGAGTTTTATTATAGACTACATGTTTCAGAAGTTAAACTTCCATCATTCAGGTCTGTATAATAACATCTACAATACAATAATAATAAAAATAAAAAAAACTAACTAACTAACCATCACGCCGCTTCCCCGCAGGGGTAGGCAGAGAGAATAGAGCGCCACACCATTCTGTCCTAGCAAACATTCTTCGCCTCTTCCACGTTCATGCATCTCCTCATACATACCCGCCGATTGTTACGACTCCTAACCTGACCACTTTCAAGTATACAATAATACAATAATACAATAATACTGTATAATAATAGATACATCTAATGTATCTAGTTATTATACAGACCTGAATGATGGAAGTTTAACTTCTGAAACATGTAGTCTATAATGAAACTCAAGTGGTAAAAAACGAAGTTTTTTCTTTAATCATTGTAACATGTCTTACCACAAAGTTAATGCCGAAACAATAAATAACATATTCTTAAAAACAATAAAATAACCATTTTACATTTTTAAGAAAAATGAAGCGTGAGCACAGGACCAGCCAAACGCATTCTGATTTGAACGCTTGAGATCTAAGTCTTGATATATATTTTGTACATATTTTTTCACTATAATTAAAATGTAACTTTGTTATAAAATCACTAAAAATATTAAATTAAATTTTATTTATTGTTTCGGCATTAACTTTGTGGTAAGACATGTTACAATGATCAAAGAAAACACTTCGTTTTTTACCACTTGAGTTTCGTTATAGACTACATGTTTCAGAAGTTAAACTTCCATCATTCAGAACATTTTTAGAACAATTTTATATTTTATATTTTAGTTATTATACAGACCTGAATGATGGAAGTTTAACTTCTGAAATATGTAGTCTATAATGAAACTCAAGTGGTAAAAAACAAAGTGTTTTCTTTAAATTATAACTTAATTATAATGTCTACCGGTTTCGAAGCTAACTGCTTCTTTATCAAGACTGATTAATACTTGTTATAATAATTAATTAAGTCTTGATAAAGAAGCGATTAGCTTCGAAATCGGTAGACATTATAATTAAGTTAAAATTGAATATTTATAGTGATTTTAAAACAAAGTTACATTTTAATTATATAATTGAAAATCACAAAGTTAGTGCTAATGTAAATTATATATTTTTATTATTTGTAGGTTACTCCGGAAGATCTGAAGGCAAACGCAGAATACATCAAGATGGCCGACCATTACGTCCCGGTACCCGGAGGATCCAACAACAACAATTATGCTAATGTGGAACTCATCCTGGATATTGCTATTAGAACCCAAGTACAGGTATGTCTTCATCCCACAGGATAAGCCTGTTTTTACTAATGGGAATTGCATACATTATTTATCGCTTATTATGTACAAGGTTTATAGATCATTCAGTAGATTTTTGTTTCTTTTAACTAAATAAATATGTTTTTATTTAAATCTGTGTTGGGAACAAGAGGGATAATCCAGTGTGGGCCAAACAGGAACTTGACAGCATTTGCTCATTGCTGGGAGGAAACCACGTTGCACTCCTCAGGAGAAGGCGGACTGTTGACTGTCGTCAGCAGACCTTCCGTTCCACTAGAAGAGGGTTGGGCATTTTGTGTCCTAGCTTGGTTTATGGCACCAATGTCCTTCAGTATTTTTATCACATAGAAAACACATATCGCTCACTCCTTTCAAGAACGTCACAAATAAAAAAACTTGATTTTTCAGGAGAACGTTTTCATAGTTAAAAAATATAGTACAATGTATAAAAAATAAATACCAATCCACTTATTGAACTTTTTACTGTGCAACAGATCTTTATATGTAAAACCTGAAGAGTTTTTCGTCGTTTGAAAAATATTTTGCATATTTAAAAAATTAATTAATCAATACCCTTTCTTCAAAATGCAAAAACAATACTTTTTCCCCTGTAGCGGGTAAATATTAAGTTAAAAGTATGCCTCTTTTCCTGGGATATAGTACATTTTCTGGGCTTTCCGAAAACATGCATAACTGAAAATAGTGAAGAAAAAAAACAACGTCATATATAAAAAATTGTCAATTTTCAGTTGTCCATGTTTTCGGAATGCCCAGAAAATGTACTACATATATCCCAGCAAAAGTGGCATATTTTTAACTTAACATTTACCCGCTAAAAGGTATTGTTTAATAATTTTTTAAATATACTAAATATTTTTCAAATGGAAAAAAAACATTCAGGTTTTACCTAAAAAGGTCTGTTGCACAGTAAAAAGTTCAATAAGTTGCTTTATATTTATTTTTAATACATTTTATTATATTCTAAAACTTTAAAAATGATATATAATAAAACCCTTATCAGCACCCCAACGGTGCGTAGGGCACTATGTCATATAAACGCAGTGTTATCTTGATCGTTAACACATGAAGGAAAGGTGAAAGCCCTCCGCTTCAGATACTAGTCCAGGGTAATATTGAATAAATATTACAGTGAAAAAATCACTTGTATTTATTTTACCCCCCCTGGGAATCGAACCCGGGACCTCCAGAACGGTAGCCGAGCGTGTTGACCATTACACTACGGAGGTGGACAAAAAAAATGATTGAAAATGATCTTCTGAAAAATCAAGTTTTTTGATACATGACGTTGTTGAAAGGAGTGAGCGATATGTGTTCACTGAGAGTATGCAGGATTTGTGCATTTTTTGACAGGTCTTAATCTCTTTACTCTCTCTTTTTCTATGCAATGCTTTGAAAATAAAGATAGTAATTTATCAACCCGTAAGCTGCGGATCGCATCTATTGTCGTTTTTTTATAGAAGTACCGTTGACTGCGGATCGCATGCATAGTCGTTTTTCAACTTTACGTACTTATATCAACACCTATGGATAATTTTTTGCACTTAAATTTGGTTCGAGGCATGGATGAATTAGTTCTCTTTGATTTATTGTCATAAAATATCAAAATTGTTTTAATTTAGTGTCAACTTTATCGTGAATACTTCCGGTCGGCTCGCGCTCCGCAGATACGACAGCCGCGTCTTCTATACAGCCGCCATACTTTAGGCCGCGAGTCTGTAAATGTTAATATTTTTGTATTATTTTTTGACATCTCATCAAAGATGAAGAAGAATATGGAAGTCTGGGCATTTACGGGGCTGACAACACATTCACCAATTCTACCCATTATTGACAACCACACTACTCAAATTCTTGGAAGTTCTATATATATGAACCAATTTAGAAACCTTGTTCTTGAATCACTAGAACTTCACTAGAGACATCTATTGGTGAGACGTAAAGAAGCTTTTTTATTAAGCAGAAACTCTTTTTTATTAAGAACAAGGTTTCTAAATTGGTTCATATATATAGAACTTCCGAGAATTTGAGTAGTGTGGTTGTCAATAATGGGTAGAATTGGTGAATGTTACACGTGTGTAAAGTGATCACTTAAACCAGCCTATGACGGTCGTCAGCCCCGTAAATGCCCAGACTTCCATATTCTTCTTCATCTTTGATGAGATGTCAAAAAATAATATGAAAATAACTCCTGTAATTGGAGATAATCCAGATTTTATGAACAAGTATATATAAGGACACACTCAAAATGTTGTTAATATTTTTGTGTAAATACACCATAAAAACATAATAAGTAAAGTGCATTGTATGGGAAGGATGAAAGCAGAGTGAATGCTGTTGAAATACGCTCCCTCAGACGAATGTGTGGAAAATCATTGTATTACAGAATTAAAAACGACGATATAAGAAAGGAATGTAAGGCTGAACGAGGAATAATTGAAAAGATTAGAAAGAGCTCTTTGCGGTGGTATGGACATGTGGAGCGAATGGATAGCGAGAGAATGACCAAGAAAATATATGTGGCGAATGTGAGAGGGAAAACAGAACGTGGATGACCGAAAAAGACTTGGCACGATCAGATCAATCAGAACCTAAAATCTGGCGGTGTCAAAAGTCTGCGTAATCGGAGGGCATGTATGACTAGATGTATGGATGTGAAGGAGGCTAGGAGTGTATGTCAGGACAGAAGAGTGTGGCGTTCCATCCTCTCTGCCTACCCCTGCATATCTCCCTTAGTTCCCTACAGATTCCAATAAGAATGCTACCGATAGTCTTGTGATTTTTCATATTAATTTATTAGCCAATTGTCCGCCTCCGTAGTGTAATGGTCAGCACGCTCGGCTACCGTTCTGAAGGTCCCGGGTTCGATTCCCAGGGGGTGGGGTTAAATAAATATAGTGATTTTTTCACGCTAATATTTATTCAATATTACCCTGGACTGGTACCTGAAGCGGAGGGCTGATCACCTTTCCTTAATGTGTAAAACGATCATGATAACACTGCGTTTATAAGACACAGTGCCCTATGCACCATTGGGGTGCGGATAAGGGTTTTATTATTATTATTATTTTATTAAGTGCAAATAGATACAAACAATACAAAATAACGTATGTACAAAAAACTTCAATGGCACACGAGGTGGCTTGGTGGGTCTCTGCAAAAAAATATGTTAATTAAGTTTATAAATTTTTAAATGGAGGTTACAGTATATTTATATGTATGTATACTTAACAAATAATATGTTTAAACAAAAAATTAAGTGAAGTAACTAACTAACCATCACGCCGGTTTTTCCGCAGGGGTAGGCAGAGAGAATAGAGCGCCACACCACTCTGTCCTTGCAAACATTCTTCGCCTCTTCCACGTTCATGCATCTCCTCATACATACCCGCCGATTGTTGTGACTCCTAACCTGACCACTTTCAAGTATTTGGCATACCTGATCGTGCCATGTTTTTCTCGGTTTTCCTCTGCTTCTTTTCCCGCTAACATTCGCCTCATAAATTAAGTGAATAGTGAAATAAGGAAGGAATGCAAAGCTGAGATAAGCATTATCGATAAAATTAAGAAAGGTGTGTTGAGATGGTTTGGACATGTAGAACGAATGAGTGAAGAAAGAACGGTAAAACAAATTTATTAAGTGAAGTGAAGTACTTAATTTGTGTTTTTAATAATAAAATACAATTTAGTGGACTCTGTTTTTGATTTTAACATTTTATATACAAATAAAAATGAAGTTCTACAAATTATATGCCAAGTCTATCTATAAATTTATTTCTTCTGATATATAACTCTTATTCAGACTCTCATGTGCTAGGCATTCTCTCAGCCTGTGATACTCCTTCTGATACCCATTCTGCCATAGCACATGATACTCCTTCTCTAATGTGCAAAGGCAAAGAGCCGCAAGTTGATAGTTAACTTAAAATGATGCTTTTTGCCAAAACATGTATCACATTAATACAATTTTGCGGCTATTTAGATAGTGAATATCTCGGTAAAGGAAAGAGATAGAGCAAAATCTGTGATTGTATATGATAGAGGCCAGGTATAAGAATGCTTTGAGCTGCATTATGCCAAACAGCCGCAATTTGAGTTACAGCTAGTTGCCTTTACACATTAGTTCCATAGCACATGATGTTCTTTCTGCCATGGACCCATTCTGCCATAGCACATGATACTCCTTCTGCCATGGACCCTTAATATTTTGCCATACTATGCTACCATACTAACTTCCGTACTATTCTGCCATATCACATAATACTCCATCTGCCATGGACCCATTCTGCCATAGCACATTATACTCCTTCCGCCATGGACCCCTACTATTCTACTATACTATGCTGCCATACTACCTGCCCTACTATTCTGCCATAGCACATAATACTCCATCTGCCATGGACCCATTCTGCCATAGCACATGATACTCCTTCTGCCATGGACCAATTCTGCCGTAACTCATTCTCTCTCCTGTTCCAGGCCGTGTGGGCGGGCTGGGGGCACGCCTCGGAGAACCCCAAGCTGCCGGAGCTGCTGCACCGCAGCGGGGTGGCCTTCATCGGGCCCCCGGAGAAGGCCATGTGGGCGCTGGGGGACAAGATCGCATCCTCCATCGTGGCGCAGACGGCCGACATCCCCACGCTGCCGTGGAGCGGGAGCGGTGAGATACGACGCAATACTAACATCTGTCCCGACCATTGTGACTTATATGTTTAGCCCTTTGGTTACTTTGTGAATGTGGTCAGTTAAACCGGGTTATAACGGTCGTCAGCCCCGTAAATGCCCAGACTTCCAATGATTAAAGAAAACACTTGTTTTATACCACTTGAGTTTTATTAACCTTTTAACCGCATTAACTTTGTTCCTGAGAGACGCCCGTGCGCGGCGGTATTTCGCCGTTTTTTAAATGATTACTTTTATCATGTATTTAGTTAAGACACAATTTATTTTCCTAAACAAAAACGTTCAATGGGATTCATTGTGCCTTTTTGGTACTCTATAATACACGTGTGTCACATTATTCTCCAAATATATCGTAATATAAACAAATTAGATCGTAACATAAATAAATCAAAGCACGCATCGTGTGTCACTCTTACCCACTGGCGATGCGTAGCGTCGAGAGTGAGACAGATATAGGGCATGATTATGGCGCGGACTAATTACCGACCGCAAGAAAAATCAGGGATCTGTTCTTTTATTTATCCTTGTGATGTTACAAATTATTAGTCAGATATTTCAACAGATGTCATAAGGCCAAGGATTGACG
The DNA here is from genome assembly GCF_059751285.1 of Brachycentrus maculatus. Classification (NCBI taxonomy): domain Eukaryota; kingdom Metazoa; phylum Arthropoda; class Insecta; order Trichoptera; family Brachycentridae; genus Brachycentrus; species Brachycentrus maculatus. The sequence goes on from NW_028280855.1 coordinate 179,718, forward strand.
TATTATTTTATCCAAAGTTCCACACCATGAAAAAATCCCTCCAAGTTGAACTGAGGTTCAAAACTTGGAGCAATGTAAAAACACAAACGGTTATGTCAGCCGCGTATGGGGCATGTTTTGTTAAAACACATACGGTTATGCGAGCTGCGTGGATCCGGTTAAAGACTACATGTTTCAGAAGTTAAACTACCATCATTCAGGTCTGTATAATAACTAACCTTACCACAAAGTTAATGCCGAAACAATGAATAAAATCCCAGACTTCCATATTCTTATTCATCTTTGGTGAAATGTCAAAAAATAATAAGTTTTTTTTCCAAAAAATGTACTCTTATTTTGACACTTCAACATAGATAAGGAAGAATATAGTATTTGCAGGATTAACGACCCGTTATAAGCTGGTTGAAGTGATCACTTTATATACAATTATGAGATTCGGACAAAATAAAAGTCAAATTATAACCTACATAAATACATGTTTCTAGAGCTCAAGGCGCAGTACAGCAATAAGAAGATCAAGATCTCTTCGGAGCTGTTTGCCCGAGGGTGCATACATTCCCCGGAACAAGGTCTACAGGCCGCCCAGAAAATAGGTAACCAACAAAGATATTTAAAGGATACATGTTCATTTAGGGGTACACGGGCACATGATTGGTTCCTGAAAATGTTGCGAAAGTTGACTGTTCCAAAGTAGAGGGATGTAAAAAAAATATATTAAAAAAAAACACCAATAATTGTACTTAAAAATTTATAACTAACTAACTAACTAACCATCACGCCGCTTCCCCGCAGTGGTAGGCAGAGAGAATAGAGCGCCACACCACTCTGTCCTTGCAAACATTCTTCGCCTCTTCCACGTTCATGCATCTCCTCATACATACCCGCCGATTGTTACGACTCCTAACCTGACCACTTTCAAGTATTTGGCATACCTGATCGTGCCATGTTTTTCTCGGTCTTCCTCTGCTTCTTTTCCCGCTAACATTCGCCTTATAAATTTGTATTTATTAATAATATATATAATAAGTACATATTGAATAAAAAATATATTTTCTTAATAATTTGTCAAGAGTTGGTTAGTTACTGTTCTGGAGGTCCCGGGTTTGATTCCCAGGGGGGGGTTAAATAAATATAGTGATTTTTTCACGCTAATATTTATTCAATATTACCCTGGACTGGTACCTGAAGTGGAGGACTGATGTGTTATTTCCTTCATGTGTTAACGATCAAGATAACAATGCGTTTAAAAGATGCAGTGCCCTATGCAACATTGGGGACCGGATTCAATTCAATTCAATTCAATTTACTTATTTCAATTAATATATACTTTACAAATTATAATTTTTTTAAATTGTATACATTAAAATAAAATATATGCAAGAACTATTGCTAAAGGTTTAGAAGAATCCCGCTTCGGAAAACTCCTTCAGACACATGGAACAGATCAATATCCAATGAGATATTGTTCAACATAGCGGTAGCTCTTCCTACAGGCATAACCATCGGCAGGTTGGTCCTGTGTATAGGAATGGGAAACAATCTATGCCGACGCTGTCTTAGGTAACTATCGGGAACATACAGACCAATGCTCCGGATAATTTCAGGATTATCGATCATCCCGCGCAACAATGGATAAAAATGCGTAATCAAATACACATTCCTTCTAGTCTCTAAACTATTGTAGCCAAGCATACCCTGGAGAAACTGGGTCGGGTAGAGCCAAGGATAATAGCAGATAAGGGTTTGAAGATTGAAGAAAATATTTATAGTGATTTTAAAACAAAGTTTATAACATAACATTAACATTTTAATTATAAAGTTTTTTGTGTTTGTTTTTGTAAAAGATTATTATAACATTCTCGTGGGATGATGGCTTGGTTTAAGGGTTCCCCGTGATGATCAAGGCTTCAGAGGGCGGCGGAGGAAAGGGAATCAGAAAAGTGGACAATCCTGACGACTTCCCAAATCTGTTTAGACAGGTAATTTTTTTTTTCCAGTGAAAGAATTTTAATTCTGTTATTCCATCGTATGCCTCCCAAAATATATCCAATGTTCTCTTATCCTCTACATCCCCTCATCCCCCACATTTCCTCTCATTCCCCACACATTCTCTCATTCCCCTCATGCCCTATCCTTTCATTCTCACTTCTCTCATTCTCCACATGTCCTCTCATCCACCACATTTCTTCACACCTCCCACATTTACTCTCATTCCCCACATGTTCTCTCATCCACCACATGTGCTCTCAACCCTTACTTTTCTCTCATTCCACGTGTCCACTCATCCACCACATTTCTTCACACTTCCCACATTTCCATGCATTCTCCGCATTTCCTCTCATCTACCACATGCGCTCTCAACCCTCACATTGTCTCTCATACCACGTGTCCACTCATCCACCACATTTCTTCACACCTCCTACATTTCCTTGCATTCTCCACATTTCCTCTCATCCACCACATGTGCATCAACCCTCACATTGTCTCTCATCCCACGTGTCCACTCATCCACCACATTTCTGCACACCTCCCACATTTCCTTGCATTCTCCACATTTCCTCACACGTTCTCTCATCCCCCACGTGTCTTTTCGTGCACAGCTATAATCTACAAGATTTAAAATGTGATTCAAGGTGCAAGCCGAAGTGCCCGGATCTCCCATCTTTGTGATGAAGCTGGCCAAGTGTGCGCGGCACTTGGAGGTGCAGCTCTTGGCCGATCAGTATGGTGAGTATTTGCCATTTGTGTATTAATTGTTATATCAAACAGATTTTTTGAGCCTACTAAGTTGTATTTTATTTCATTAATTTATTCGGCAGTCACTTTGTGGTGAAATCTATCCATTTTTAATTAATGTTTTACTTAGTGAATACCACTATTTATTAAAATCTACTGTGACACGTGTTTCGTTGCATTCCGCATCATTACGGTGTTAGGGCATGTATGACTAGATGTATGGATGTGTAGGAGGCGAGGAGTGTATGTCAGGACAGAAAAGAGTGTGGCATTCCATCCTCTGCCTACCTCCGCGTCCATCCTAACAGCATAATTTTCAAACACCGTATGATGCGGAATGCATCGAAACACGTGTCACAGTGGATTTTAAGAAATAGTAATATTTACCAAGTAAAACATTGATTAAAAATTGTATTTTATTGTTGTAAATCACATAAAGATTAATGTTGTTACAATTGTTTCGCCTAGTTATGGCATTTTCAAACTACATAATGTGAAGATTAAATGGACTAAGGGTAATTTTGTAGCTATAGAACTCTAGGTACTTAAGTTCTAGTTTTTTTCTCTGTTGTGAACTGGTTTGCATCACCTATATCTTGTCCATGCGGCATGCGGCCCACGGGCTGTGGGTTGGCCACCCTTTAATTAGACTAAGATAAGTTCCAGTACCACGATTTGAATGGGATTTAAATTGAATGCTGGCATAATATGGTCCTCAAGGAAAGTTGATTAGCCTTTTAAACGCGTTAACTTTGTTCCTAAGGGACGCTCGTGCGCGGCTGTATTTCGCCGTTTTTTAAATGATTACTTTTATCATGTATTTAGTTATGAAACGATTTATTTTCCTAAACAAAAACGTTCGATGGGATTCATTGTGCCTTTTTGGTTCTCTATAATACACTCGTGTCACATTATTCTTGAAATATATCGTAATATAAACAAATTAGATCGTAACATAAATAAATCAAAGCACGCATCGTGTGTCACTCTTACCCACTGGCGATGCGTAGCGTCGAGAGTGAGACAGATATAGGGCATGATTATGGCGCAGACTAATTACCGACCGCAAGAAAAATCAGGGATCTGTTCTTTTATTTATCCTTGTGATGTTACAAATTATTAGTCAGATATTTCAACAGATGTCATAAGGCCGAGGATTGACGTATTATTTTATCCAAAGTTCCACACCATGAAAAAATCCTTCCAAGTTGAACTGAGGTTCGAAACTTGGAGCAAAGTGAAAACACAAACGCTTATGTCAGCCGCGTATGGGGCATGTCTTGTTAAAACACATACGCTTATGCGAGCCGCGTGGATCCAGTTAGAGTAGGCAGTAGGGTAGGTTAAGGATAAAGCAAAGTAGGCACTGGTCAGGTTTGTACATAGAACGGTAGTAATCCAGCACTTTCTGCCCATATAGAATGGCACACCTCAGGCTGAAGAAGAAGAATGTCCATTCTATCAAACTGCCACAGGTTTAGGAATGGATTTGAAACTAAATGCAAGTCATTGACTTTGTAGTGAAAACTTTCGAAATGAGAGACATCAAATTGATGATATCTTTTGTTTTTAATGAAAAATAGGTAATGCCATCTCTCTCTTTGGGAGGGACTGCTCCATCCAGCGCCGGCACCAGAAGATCATAGAAGAAGCTCCGGCGACCATCGCCAACCCGGACATATTTACAGAGATGGAGAGGGTATGTATTATTCATCTCTGTTTCTGCGGTTGGCATGCGTGGATGTAGAGCCAAACAAGGCTCATACGTAAAGGTGGGGACTGACCGGAGCGTTTCGTCGTAACGGAACATACGCGGCGAGCATCTGCACATCGGATGGAGTACTCGGAAGGAGCTCGGCTCACTGTGCTGATTATACGAATGCTCGCATTGTAACGTGTGGCGTTACGACGAAATGACTCCGGTCAGTCCCCACCATAACAGGCATGCACTACGATCCCCACATTTCCTCTCATCCCCCACATATATTCTCACCCTCCACATATATTCTCACCGCCACACATTTTCTCTCACCCCCATATTTCCTCTCGTCCCCCACATATCTTTATATCCCCCACATTTCCTCTCATCCACCACATTTCCTCTCATGCACCACATTTCCTCTCATCCACTACATTTCCTCTCATGCACCACATTTCCCCTCATCCTCAAAACATGTATACAAAGACAATTATTGAATGTATCCCTGCAAGTAAGAAAGTTGCCCGCCCAGAGGGGAGGTGTTATGGTTTGTCAAACAACGAGGCGCTAATATTTTGCACCTGATAAAACGAGAACAAACATAGAAGCGTGAAAGGCGTTCAAATTCAACCGAGTTATAAAAATAAACTATCTCATAAAATTATAACTTTTACTGTTTTACCAATAAATATGGTACATATAACTATTATGCACGTATTGTATTGTGTGTCTAGATCAGAAATGTGATAAATTAACAAGAAAACTTGAAAAAATTAATCAATAAAACATTATACCCGGGATGTGATTTTATTTGACGTTTCAATCAAAAGGATAATTCTATCCTTACAGCTACATCTTTGGTCAAGTGTCGTCAATAAATTTGTATAAAAATTATAAGAAATAATGCATTGCAAAAAGCTTTCTTTACTGATTTGTAGATTTCACACTAAAGTATCTTTATAATATGAACTACCACGGATGTGGGCGTGGCTTAACCTGCGGCTGTTATTCGAATGTAAAAACATACCTACCGCCAACGTTTGGCGGCAGATAGGCCGATGGGTTGATTGCGTGCATTTTTTGCTATTAGTACAAAATTGCTTGGTTTTTAAGATAAGTCTTTCAAAAATTTGTTGTTTAATAAAGTGTTAATGTCATCTGTGTTGGTTTCCAGTCTGCGGTCCGGCTGGCCAAGATGGTGGGGTACGTATCCGCCGGCACGGTGGAGTACCTGTACGACCCCTCCGGCTCCTACTTCTTCCTGGAGCTGAACCCCCGCCTGCAGGTGGAGCACCCCTGCACGGAGATGGTCGCCGACGTCAACCTTCCCGCCGCGCAACTCCAGGTATGGCCGCCGTGATATATGTACTCAATAATGTGTGTTGAGATGGTTTGGACGTGCAGAACGAATGAGTGAGGAAAGAACGGTAAAACAAATTTATGAGACGAATGTAATTGGGAAAAGGAGCAGAGGAAGACCAAGAGTGTGTGAGGAGATGCATGAACGTGGAAGAGGCGAAGAATGTTTGCAAGGACAGAGTTGTGTGGCGTTCTATTCTCTTTGCCTACCCCTGCGGAGAAGCGGTGTGATGGTTAGTTAGTTAGTGAGTCAGTTATTACAAAACAAACTTACATTTAATGCGTATGCTTTAGCGTAGGCTTTATGAATAGGGCACTGCATTATATAAAGGAGTATATTTTTTTTGTGAGGTCAATGCATCCCCTATGTCACTGCGACCATATTAGGTCTATTGTGACCTCCCTCTGTATCACAGCTCACTCTCAAAACCTAAATCGCAGTGTTATCTTGATGGTTAGTTAACACACGAAGGAAAGGTGATCAGCCCTCCGCTTCAGGCACCAGTCCAGGGTAATATTGAATAAATATTCACTTCAAACCCTTATTTGCACCCCAATGGTGCATAGGGCACTGCATCATATAAACGCGCAGTGTCATCTTGAACGTTAACACATGAAGGAAAGTTGATCAGCCTTCCGCTTCAGGTAGCAGTCCAGGGTAATATTGAATAAATATTAGAGTGAAAAAATCACTTTTATTTATTTGACCCCCCCCTTCTGGGAATTGAACCCGAGACCTCCAGAACGGTGGCCGAGCGTGCTGACCATTACACTGAAAAAATACTACCAGTACTCAAATTTTCCATTCTCATTTCAGATAGCCATGGGTTTGCCTCTCTACCACATCAAAGACATACGACTCCTGTATGGGGAATCTCCATGGGGAATGTCAGAAATCGACTTTGATGATCCGAGGCAGAAGCCGCAACCCTACGGGCATGTCATCGCCGCCAGGATCACCTCTGAAAACCCTGATGAAGGTACACAGCTCCGGAATCATCCAAGAGTCCTTGCATTTCAAAGAATATCTTTTCTTGAATGGACATACAGCAAAAGTTGATTTTATTGATTTTGTTGAAGTTAAAATGTAACAATTTTGTTTATTGTCCGCCTCCGTAGTGTAATGGTCAGCATGCTCGCCTACCGTTATGGAGGTCCCGGGTTCGATTCCCAGGGGGGTTTAATAAATATAAGTAATTTTTTCACTCTAATATTTATTCAATATTACACTGGACTGGTACCTGAAGTGGAGGGCTGATCGCCTTTCCTTCATGTGTTAACGATCGAGATAACACTGCGTTTATATGACATAGTGCCCTATGCACCGTTGGGGTGCGGATAAGGGTTTTATTATATATCATTTTTAAAGTTTTACCCTGTAGCGGGTAAATGTTAAGTTAAATATATGCCACTTTTGCTGGGATATATGTAGTACATTTTCTGGGCATTCTGAAAACATGGACAACTGAAAATTGACGATTTTTGATATATGACATTGTTTTTTTTCTTCACAATTTTCATTAGTGTAATGGTCAGCATGCTCGCCTACCGTTCTGGAGGTCCCGGGTTCGATTCCCAGGGGGGTTTAATAAATACAAGTGATTTTTTCACTCTAATATTTATTCAATATTACACTGGACTGGTACCTGAAGTGGAGGGCTGATCACCTTTCCTTCATGTGTAATCGGTCGAGATAACACTGCGTTTATATGAAGCAGTGCCCTATGCACCATTGGGGTGCGGTAAGGGATTTATTATTATTGTTAACTGCAGACAGTTGGTAGAATTCCATATTGAATTGTTGGGTAATATATCCAAAATGAAACAAGGTTTATTTGGTTGAATTCTATATTTATTTATGTATATGTTAATACGTGACGCGTTTTGTCTTCTCAGGACATTATCAAACACTCTGATATCAAAGATGAAGAAGAATATGGAAGTCTGGGCATTTACGGGGCTGACGACCATCATAGATATAGGCTGGTTTAAGTGATCACTTTACATACATGTAACATTCACCAATTCTACCCATTATTGACAACCACACTGCTCAAATTCTTGGAAGTTCTATATATAATATATGTACCAATTTAGGAACATTGTTCTTGAATCACTAGAACTTCCTAGAGACATCTATTGGTGAGATGAAAATAATGTTTTTAAAAATATTATCATTATTATTATTAATATCATCCGCCTCCGTAGTGTAATGGTCAGCACGCTCAGCTACCGTTCCGGAGGTCCCGGGTTCGATTCCCAAGGGGGGTAAAATAAATATAAGTGATTTTTTCACTGTTACATATATTCAATATCACCTTGGACTGGTACCTGAAGCGGAGAGCTGATCACCTTTCCTTCATGCGTAAACGATCAAGATAACACTGCGTTTATATGCAGTACCCTATGCACCATTGTGGTGCGGATAAGGGTTTTATCATTATTATTAATTGAATCCTTCCATGCAGGTTTCAAGCCCTCATCCGGCACTGTGCAGGAGTTGAACTTCCGCTCCTCCAAGAACGTGTGGGGCTACTTCTCGGTGGCGGCCTCCGGCGGGCTGCACGAGTTTGCCGACTCCCAGTTTGGCCACTGCTTCTCCTGGGGAGAGACCCGCGAGCAGGCCAGAGAGTGAGTCGCCTACCCATTCGGCCCTGCTTTTCCTTCTAGCCCTAATCCGCACCTGGTTCTGAATATGGAACTGAATTATATATATATATTTTGCATATTAAAAGCATTGATAGTTTGTGGTATGGTAATAAAACACGCTCCTTATCATCCATTGTTTACTTAGTGTAATACCACTTTTAAAAACACTTATTGATGACTACCGGTGACTACCGGTTTCTGACAATCATTCCATCGTCAGGTCATTGAAATAAAATTATTACTTTTCTTCTTTTCTTCTCCGTCTTAATCCTCATTGCTGAGGGTTGTGACCCTTGCAGAAGCAATGACTCTTCTCCAGTTATCCCTTGACTGCGCTGCACGTAGCGCTCCAACCACTGAGGTGCCTGCTGCTGCCTTAATTTGATCGGTCCATCGTGTGGGGGATCTTCCTCTCCCTCTCTTTCCCTCCAGGCTACCGATCACAACTAGTCGTTCCAGGCTATCCTCGTTGCCACGCGCAACGTGTCCAAAGAACTGGAGAATCCGTCGGGTACAGATATTGGCCAGAGACAAGCCATCCAAGCGTAGTTCCTGGCGAATGGACTCATTGGTGCGTCTAGCTGTCCATGGAATTCGGAGCATGCGCCTCCAACACCACATTTCGAAGGCATCAATTTTTCTCCTTTCTGCTGCTTTTATAGTCCATGTTTCAGCAGCATAGAGAAAAATGGAGTGGACCAAGCTCCTGACAAGCTTCATCTTGGTGTTGTTACTCACACCCCGGTCTTTCCAGATTTTGTCTAGCTTAGACATGGCACTTTTGGCGATGGCGATACGACGTCTAATCTCTCCTTCACAAGTTCCTTCATTGCTGATTTGAGATCCAAGGAACTGGAACTCGTTTATTATCTCTAAACCTTCGAGTGAGTTCCCGAGATCACCAAACTTCTTAGATCGATCTATGATCATGATCTTGGTCTTGCTTTGGTTAATCTCTAGTCCCAGTGCCTTGCTCTCAATCTCTACTCGTTTAAGGAGATCTACCATCTCTTTTGGGTCTTTGGCCAAAAGTGTTGTGTCGTCCGCATATCGTATATTGGACAGCTTTACGCCACCAATGGACACTCCTCCATTCCATTTGTAGAGAGCCCTGCGCATGATGTATTCCCCATAGATGTTAAACAGGTCAGGGGAGAGTATGCATCCCTGTCTTACACCTTTCTCAGTGGGGAAGCTTGCAGTGTTTATGCCATTGATTCTTACGATTGCCTTACTTTGGGCATAAAGTCCATGGATGAGTTTTATCAAATGGGATGGGACTCCCATCTCCATGAGTACTTTCCACAGATGTTCCCACTTCACGCAGTCGAAAGCTTTTTTGTAATCGATAAAGCATAAAACTGTTGGCGTCAGGAACTCTCGGCTTTTTTCGATCACTTGGCGGATGTTGAGGATCTGCTCTCTTGTTCCTCTTCCTTTCACAAAACCAGCTTGTTCCTTTGGTATTTGCCATCCAATGTAACTGTGTAATCGTGCTTTTAGAACATATAGCATTATCTTGCTGGTGTGAGAGATAAGTGCTATTGTCCTATAGTTTTCACACTTTTTGGATGAGCCTTTTTTGTGAAGAGGAATGAAAACAGATTCAGCCCATTCCTGAGGCCATGTTCCCGTTCTCCATATGAGGTTGCAGAGATCCAGCACTGTTTTTATGCCCTTATCTCCTAGTTCTTTTAGAAGCTCGGCCTGTATGCAGTCATTGCCGGGGGACTTGTTGCATTTTAGTTTTTTCAGTGCATTTCGAATCTCTTCTTCCAAAATGTCGGGTTCCATGGTTTGATTCTCAAAGGAAGGACTTCCTGCTGTTGAGGTCTCGGCATATAGTCCGGAGCAGTAACCTCGCCATCTCTCCAAGACGCTGCCAATGTCCGTCAGAACGCTTCCATTTTGGTCCTCTATTGCCCATGTCTGAGGTTTGAAGGCACGGGTTAAGAGTTTAACCTTTTGGAAAAGATCCTTTGTAGTGACGCTATTCGCTTTATCTTCTATCTCAGCACAGATATCCGAAATTTGTTTATTTTTGTCTCGTCGGCAATGTCTTTGTATATCTTTATTGAGCCTAGAGTATTCTTGTCTCGCTTCTGCAGATGAGGTTCCTTTTACTCTCATCGCTTTTCGCTTTGATATCATATCCCATGTGGGGTCTGATATCCAAGATTTCCTCTTTTCATTTCTCGGCTCCTGATATTTCATTGCAGTCTTGACAATTTTCTCTTTGAGACTGTTCCAACGCTGTTCGACATTTTCTGAGGAGTTTACGTTGAAATCAGCGTCTTGTTTCCTGATATCTGTGCCAAAACATTTAATTGCTGGCTCATTGAGGTTTAAAGTTTTAAACTTATCCCTTTTTATAATTTTGAACTTGGCTCTGATTTGTGCAATTAGCAGATTATGATCAGAGCCGCAATCTGCACCAGGATAAGTTTTAACATTACTTACTGATGACCTCCAGCGGCTATTTATCATGATGTAATCAATCTGGTTGCGACATCTAGCACCCGGTGATATCCATGTGTATAGGCGTCTGATGTGCTGTTTAAACCAAGTATTCATGATTATCATTTTTTCTTCAATAGCAAATTGGATCAAACGTTCACCTCTATCATTTTGGGTGCCAATTCCATAATGGCCAACTGCACCTTCGAGGTAACTGTTTGATCCAACTTTTGCATTGAGATCACCAATAACCATCGTTATTTCTTTATTGGGTATTTGAGCCAGCGTATCTTTGAGAGAAGAATAGAAAAGATCAATAACTTCATCTGGAGCATCGGCAGTCGGTGCATACACTTGTACAATATTCATTTTGCAGGGTTGAGTGTTCAGTTTGATGTGGATCATTCTGTCATTAATGGGGTTATATCCAATGACAGACTTACTTAACTGAGATGTTAAAATTACCGCTACCCCACTAAATGTTGCATTTGCATTGCCTGAGAAGTATATTGTATTACCGTTTGCTGTTGTTAAGTGTCCACTTTCGGTCCAATGTGTTTCTGAGACTCCTAATATGTGTATGTTATGGTTGGTCATTTCTTTTTCTAGAATATCCGTCTTTCCTGGCAGGCGTAATCCTCTGACATTCCAGGTGCCAACTCTGTGTGTATTACGCACGGATATTCTTGTATTGGAATTAGCTTCACCAGTCGCACATTTCCCACATGGTGCCTGGTGCGTCACACCGATGTGCCCGGTCACCGATTTCCCACCTTGGGGCCCGGACCCCCAGAGGCGCCGGGTGTCAATCGGATCGCTCGACGGCCTTCCTATTTGTTTGCTTACTTTCATTGGGTTGTCTTGGGAAAGTAGTGCAGTGGTTTCCCGTTGCCTTCTGCACCGCAGTACTCCAGTCGTTGAGGCTGTTGCAGCTGCGCCTGGAGTAATCTGTTGGGCAACCGTTCTGGCATCCATTGCCTCCGCTCGCTTCCAGTTCTGATGGGTACTGCTGCCCTCCATCAGTGCAGTAGCCCAGCTAACTCGGGCTGTGGATGCCGGTTGTCCAGTTTCCTGGCAGCCACCATCCCTAGGTACACGGCCTGCACCGGGACCATCCAGGGAGCTCCTCGCCAGTTCAGCACTGATGCGAGCCCCCCAGACCCCCGTCTCCCGTCTGCTCACCTACCCAGGCTTCCAAAGGGGTTGGTTACCGCAATCTCTTCCTGGGTTGCTAGGTTTAACAGGGTTCACCACGGGTAGGTGGGAGTGGAGTTGATGCAGAGAGGCTAGTATGTACACAACTTGTATAGTTACATTGTATTGCGCATCTGCATCCACGAACCCTATAACTAATAAATTACTATAACTAATAAATACACAAGTTAACCAAATTTACAAGGTGTATGCAATTGGAAAAAGGAGCAGAAGAAGACCGAGAAAAACTTGGCACGATCAGGTATGCCAAATACTTTCAAATTAGGAGTCGTAACAATCGGCAGGTATGTACATATGAGGAGATGCATGAACGTGGAAGAGGGGAAGAATGTTTGCAAAGACAGAGTGGTGGGGTGTTATATTCTATCTGTTAGTTAATTTAAATAATTTTTCTAAAAGTTCGTTATTAAATATGTTTCCAATCACTCATCATCCCTGATCCCTTTTGACTGTGACTGCCAATCAACACAAAAAGTAAAGCCACTTGAGATCTACCCAAGGTCTTTTGCCTTGCGGCTAAAATATTTTGAATCTTGTTTAGTAGATATTGCCGCCTATACAATGCCTGCATTGCTCCTGTTCTCTTATACGGCTGTGAAACATGGCACCTTAAAAGGGCCCAGAGCAGCCGTGTACTGAGCTTTGAGAATAGGTGTCTGCGGAGAATTTTAGGCGTGCGATGGTTTGACTTTGTGAGGAATGAAGAGATAAGGCGTAGGACGCGGAAAATCTTGGTCACAACTGTCGTCAAGAAAAGGCGATTCAGTTGGCTTGGCCATGTACTCCGCACGTCTCCCGAGAGCTGCCATCAAGCTTGCCTCTTTTACAAGGCATCAGGTTCCCGACCACTGCTGACAATTCGTCGGCAGTTCTCGTCAGAACTTCGGGACGCGGATCTGACTTGGGAGGATGCAAGGGCCATATGCTCCACCTACGGAGCGGATATGGTTTAATAATAATTTATAAGTAGATAGGCTCCCTTAGACGAATGTGTGAAAATCATTGTATGACAGAATTAAAAACGAAGATATAAGGCTGAACGAGAAATAATTGAAAAGACTAGGAAGAGTTCTTTGCGGTGGTATGGACATGTGGAGCGAATGGATAACGAGAGAATGACTAAGAAAATATATGTGGCGAATGTGAGAGGGAAAACAGAACGAAGACGACCGAAAAATACTTGGCACGATCAGATCAATCAGAACCTAAAATCTGGCAGTGTCAAAAGTCTGCGTAATTGGAGGCCATGTATGGATGTGAAGGAGGCGAGGAGTGTATGTCAGGACAGAAGAGTCTGGCGTTCCATCCTCTCTGCCCACTCCTGCGGAGAAACGGCGTGATGGTAGTAGTACATAATAAGTAGATAGTGTTTTAGTGACTTGCGGTGTCGTTTAGTAAGAATGCGTGTTTCAGGAACCTGGTGATAGCCCTCAAGGAGCTGTCCATCCGCGGGGACTTCAGGACGACGGTGGAGTACCTCATCACGCTGCTGGAGACGAAGAGCTTCCAGGAGAACACCATCGACACCTCCTGGCTGGACGCCCTCATCTCGGAGAGGGTAACCACTTGTCTATAGATATGCCGTTTAATTTGTCCATAATTTATGTATTAATTGTTAAATTTAACACTGATTTTTGAGTCTAAGTTGTAGACTTAGAAGACTCAAAAACTTACTCAGTAGACTCAAAAACTTACTCAGTAGACTCAAAAACTTACTTAGTAGACTCAAAAACTTACTTAGTAGACTCAAAAACTTACTCAGTAGACTCAAAAACTTACTCAGTAGACTCAAAAACTTACTTAGTAGACTCAAAAACTTACTTAGTAGACTCAAAAACTTTCTTTATATATTTAAAAAATCTGTGTCTGATTTAACAATTAATACTTTCACTTTGTTGACCAAAGAATTTTTGAAAGACTACTGTTTGTACTATTAATTTTGTGAAGGGTTGTGGTCCCGTTGTTAGTGTCGCGGACTCTTAAGTCAGAGTTTCTCGGTTCGAATCCACGAAAAATAATTATTTTATAATCTTATACCTATAGATTCAATCGGAGAAGCCGGACATCATGCTGGGGGTCATCTGCGGCTCTCTCCTGATAGCCGACAAGGGGATTTCCCGAGGGTTCCAGAATTTCCAGACCGCCTTGGAGAAGTATGTTGCGTCTCCTTTGTTACAATTAACACTTTATTTAAGTACAAATTTTCTAAAAACTTTTCCCTAATACCATGTAGATTTGTACTACTAGCAAAAAATGTACAGTTCAAAATATTTTCTAGGGGACAGATCCAGGCTTCGAACACTCTGAATAACGTGATGGATGTAGAGCTCATCAACGGTGGATACAAGTACAAGGTGCAGGCCACCAAGAGCGGCCCCAACTCCTACTTCCTGGTCCTCAACGGCTCCTTCAAAGAGATCGAGGTCCACCCACTCACAGACGGAGGTGATCAATCTTTTATTGTCATTCTAAATATAGTTTGTATTTTAAAAACATTATTAACCTTCCCCTTACGGTGCTAAAAACTTCCTTTTAATTTTTAAAATATAGGCCTTGTGGGTTATTTCTTTTTAAACAACACGATCCACGGTGTGGGGGATCTTCCTCTCCCTCTCTTTCCCTCCAGGCTACCGATCACAACTAGTTGTTCCAGGTTATCCTCGTTGCCACGCGCAACGTGTCCAAAGAACTGGAGAATCCGTCAGGTACAAATATTGGCCAGAGTCAAGCCACCCAAGCGTAGTTCCTGGCGAATGGACTCATTGAGCAAAGATATTTTAATGTTGTTAGTATTTTAATGGAAGCCTGATGAAGCAACTACTAGATATAGCTTTCTTTTCATCATTGGTCCTTCATTTTTAGGGATGCTGCTCTCGGTGGACGGGTCCTCGTTCACGACGTACATGAAGGAGGAGGTGGACCGCTACCGCATCGTGATCGGCAACCAGACGTGCGTGTTTGACAAGGAGAACGACCCCTCCCTGCTGCGGAGTCCCTCCGCCGGCAAGCTCATCAACGCCCTGGTGGAAGACGGCGCCCACGTTGACAGGGGGCAGCCCTACGCTGAGATAGAGGTGCGCATGCTTCCCCGTATATATGTACATATATATATATGTACATATATAAAAGTCTGCAATCTGTCCGCGGAGATTGTGAACTTAAAATCAACACACAAGCCACTGCTTCCGAATTCGCTATTTTTTTCAAAAATAAAATCGAAAATATTCGGAAAGCAACATCATTGGTTAAAAATCCAACAATTTCCTGTAATGCCTTGCAGTATCTGAAAATTTTCGAGTCCACAAATATAAGTGAGGTAACAAAACTTATTAATGCTTTGCCCAATAAACAGTGTTTACTGGACCCACTACCGACATGGCTTTTGAAAGAATGTGTTAACGAGATTGCTCCATTTATAAGAGATCTTATAAACATGTCTCTGGAGAAAAGCATTGTTCCAAGGGCCATGAAAAAGGCAAACGTTACACCACTAATAAAAAATTCTCAGATGGACTCCGAGGACCTTTCAAGCTACCGCCCAATTTCCAACCTTCCTGTCATATCAAAAATAATAGAGAAAATTGTTGCCCATAGACTGACAACGTATGTTGAAAATAGCAAGTTGTTTTCAGAGAGGCAATCGGCATACAGGCGATACCACTCTACAGAGACAGGCGTAGTGAGAGTACTGTCTGATATAATAACTGCTGTGGATGCTGGTGACCTTGTTTTGGTTTCCTTTTTGGATATGAGTGCTGCTTTCGACACGGTTGATCACAATATTCTGCTGGAACGCTTGAGGAAGACATACGGCATCTGTGATAAAGCACTTGCATGGTTTTGCTCATACCTTCGAGAACGTGAATATTCAGTCATTTTTCAAAAAGTTAAATCCCCTTATCATTCCGTCTCTACTGGTGTACCCCAGGGATCAGTCCTAGGTCCTCTTCTATACCTTCTATATACGAAAGACATAGAAAATATTATAAAGTCACACGGATTGTGGTCTCACTGCTATGCGGATGACACTCAAATTTATTTTTATTGTAGGCCGGAGGAAAAATATAAACTTGTTGACTCTATTAATAAGTGCATTGAGAGAATAGGAGAATGGATGGCTGAAAACAGACTGACGTTAAACCCGTCCAAAACGGAACATCTCTGGATAGCCACACCTAAACGACAGAATTTGATTGATAACACGACACCACTCAATCCAAAGAGTACCACTACACCGGCCGTCAAACTGCTCGGCGTGTTCTTAGATTCTGATCTCTCCCTTGAGACTCAAATTAGCAAAACAACAAGTACATGTTTTTATCAGCTAAGGCAAATTAAAAGCATTCGCAAGAATCTGCCAGTTGATGCTGCCCGTCAATTAATAAATGCGTTTGTAATATCGAGAGTAGATTATTGTAACGGTATATACACGGGTCTACCAAACAATAAAATGACTCGACTGCAATCAGTGTTAAACGCAGCAGCGAGACTAATTTTTGGAATTTCTAAATTCAGTCACATCACCCCACTACTTCACAAACTCCACTGGTTACGCTTTCCAGAAAGGGTTGAGTATAAACTCTGCCTACTCATGTATAAATCAATACACAATATGGCTCCAGAGTATCTTAAGGAGCTGTGTATTCCAGATGAATTGGTTGATAGACGTCTCACGCTTCGATCGGCTACAACATCT
Organism: Brachycentrus maculatus; assembly: GCF_059751285.1. Classification (NCBI taxonomy): domain Eukaryota; kingdom Metazoa; phylum Arthropoda; class Insecta; order Trichoptera; family Brachycentridae; genus Brachycentrus; species Brachycentrus maculatus. The sequence continues at coordinate 196,529 of NW_028280855.1, forward strand.
GCAATGGGCAAAGTTATCTTACCAGCTCGCAAGCAACGCACTAAATTTGGCGAGCGTGCCTTTGCTGTTGCAGGACCGACGGCGTGGAATGCTCTTCCACCAATGGTTAGAAATAGTAAGAGTGAGATGATCTTTAGAAAAAGACTAAAAACACATTTGTTTTCTAAATCATTTCCACCATAATATTTTCCCCAATTCATTCACCGTGAAGCGCCCTTGAGGTATTTTTTTACGAAAATGGCGCTATATAAGTTATCCAATTTTATTATTATTATTATATATATATATATATATAATGTGTTCAGAAAATTAAAAATGCAAGATTATTAATCAAATCGATATTGTTCCCTTCAAAGTACTTTATATTGAAAGCTGTCCCACAGCATGCCCAGATCTGATACAGAAGCATCTAGGCTTCCTGACAGATCTGCTCTTGCTAAGCAATTTTTTTTTTGAACTAAGTTGCGAAATTTATTGAAAATGTGAAACAACATAAAATTGTATCCCGATTTTACTACGAATTTACATTTAAAAGCTTTCAATATACCTGTCACTGCCAATCTAAATAATACAAGGCTGTAAGTCCATCACCAAATTTCTAGAAGTACCCCAGTGTAAGTTCCCTGCCCTTCAAAGTACTCCCTATCGACTTCAACGCACTTATGCCGGCGCTTGATCAGTCCTCGAAACATTTTTTATCATCGGTTTTCGGTATGGCCATCAGAGCCATCTCCGATTTTTCAATGACCTCATCTCGGATGCTGTAACGCGTTCCGGGAGCGGTTTCTTGAGTCAGCTGAATAAGAAAAAGTCACAGGGAGCCAAATCAGGTTTATTCAGTGGTTGTTGGATGGTATTCGTTCCGCTTTTAGCCAAATGGTCACGGATAACGATGGCATTGTGCGACGGTGCGTTATCGCGGTGCAAGATCCACGAGTTGTTTGCCCACAAATCTGGTCTTTTTGGCAAATTGCTTCACCCAAACGTCTTGAGCGGATCCAAAAGCGATGCCTAACTCCTCTGCCATCTTTCTGATTCTCAATTTGCGGCTTACGGTCATCTATTCTTTGATTTTATTTATGTTTTCGTCAGTTTTCGATGTTGAAACCCTGTTATTGCGTTCATGGCCACTTCAGAAACATTAGTTTTCTTCGGAATATCTTTGCCAAAACACTTTTCTGGCATTTTCAATGTCGTCGCACCACAAAAACCGCAAAATTTAATACAAACTCGTTGTAGCAAATTCCATTCCATTTTTCAAAATTGTCAAAAATCGAAAACACAAATCGCAGATGTACTCGATACAGCGTCACTTTTACAAATGTCAAGCTATCAAGCTGAAAATGTCATAGAATATCAATGACAAATGTGACAATCTAAGAAAAAAAAGAAAACTCAAATCGGGTGACTGAGAACGCCACACGGTGGTGATTCCGGGAACTTTTTGAACAAGGTAGTATGTATATACAAGCAAGCTCATCACTACTCTGGACTGTGACTCTTGCACACTGTGTTTCAAGTTCGTTCAATATATCTAGAAGTTTTGAGAATTTGAATAGTGTGGTTGTCAGTCATGGGTATAGCCAAGCTGTATCAGATTTTGGTAACCAAAAAGTCAGTTAGAAGGACTTTTACTGAGCAGGGCAGGTCCATGACTGTACATTAATTTGAAAGCTGTCCCACCGTATGCCCAGATCTGATACAGAAGCATCTAGGCTTCCTGACAGATCTGCTCTTGCTAAGCAATTTTTTTTTAAACTAAGTTGCGAGTTTTATTGAAAATGTGAAACAACATAAAATTGTATCCCGATTTTACTATGAATTTACATTTAAAAGCTTTCAATATACCTGTCACTGCCAATCTAAATAATACAAGGCTGTAAGTCCATCACCAAATTTTCTAGAAGTTCCCATGACTGTACAATTTCCGTTCCTCGTATAACTGATGATGCTCCTTGTCTCCGATTCTCTAGGTCATGAAGATGGTGATGACGCTGTCGGCGCCGGAAGCCGGGCAGGTGCTGTTTGCCAAGCGTCCGGGAGCCATACTGGACGCGGGATCCGTCATAGCTCACCTGGAACTGGACGACCCCAGTCTGGTCACCAAAGCCCAGGTATTTCTACAGATTTTTAACTCCTTTGTACATAAAATTAGAAATAAATAATAATAATCTAAAGAAACAAGTCAAGAAGTGGCTTCTCGATATGGGACAGAAGAGTGCATAATGTTGGTCACCCCACGCAGTTGTCAGAAATGATAGAAAATACTCAAAAGCATATCTGGCAAGAGTCTACGAGGCTGAATAAGGAACACCAGGATAAGAGAAATACGCAAGATGGAAGATGTCGCTAGGTGGGTAAGGCAACGAAGGAGACAATGGTATGCGCATGTGAGGAGAATGGAACCATCCAGACTCCCCCACATTGCACTGTGTAGTCAATCCCAAGGTAGACTACCTCCAGGCAGACGATTAAAGAGATGGATTGACTGCTGGGAATCCACGTCGCAAGAGGCTTAACCCTTTTAAAAACAGGCCACAAGACCAATAAGTAGAAAAAGAAACACATTCACAAATACAGTTTTGTCTTATCTTAATCTTGTACAAGAGGGTTAATAAATCATTCATCTCGTCAGTTCACAAGTCACAAACTATGCAATGCTTCCCAATGTGCATTTTTTTCTTTTCGTGTGGTTTCGGCTTTTTCTTCATCCATATATGGGTCTTGTCTTGTGGAATTAGAGTCTCGTTAGCCAGTCCACCGCCTCCTGAATATCCTGAAGGTCACCCTTTGAGCCAGCAATCCCGCACTATGTAGACACAGCTGAGGTTAGCTGAGCAGCTAATAAGACTATTAGCTGCTCAGCTCCACACTTCAGGGTTGTTTCTTTGAGCACGTTTGAAGTGAGTTTTGATGCGTTTGGTCCCCAGGTGTACAAAGGGCAGTTCTCTGAGATGGAGCTGTCGAGCCCGTTAGCGCCCGAGAAGCTGAACCACACGCACAACAAGCACCGCGGCGTGCTGGACAACACGCTGGGCGGCTACTGCCTGCCGGAGCCGTACCACGCGGCGCGCCTGCGCGAGGTCATGGAGCGCTTCATGCACAGCCTGCGCGACCCCTCGCTGCCGCTGCTGGAGCTGCAGGAGGTCATCGCCTCCATCTCCGGCCGCATCCCGCTCTCCGTGGAGAAGAAGATCCGCAAGCTCATGACGCAGTACGAGCGCAACATCACCAGCGTGCTGGCGCAGTTCCCCAGCCAGCAGATCGCCAGCGTCATCGACAGGTGGGTGGTCTCTCCTCCCAGCCTCCTCCTAGCTTCCTCCTCCGCATGTGTGCCTGGTAGCCAGGAAGCATCTAGGCTTCCTGACAGACCTTCTCTTGCGAAGCAATTTAAAAAAAAAACTATTTTGCGAAATTTATTGAAAATGTGAAATAAAATTGTATCCTGATTTTACTGTGAATTTACATTTAAAAGCTTTCAATATCCCTGTCACTGCCAAACAAAATAAATACAGATTTGTAAATCCACCACCAAATTTTCTAGAAGTACCTCGGTGTAGGCAGTGAAAGGGATTAGTATTTAGTTAGTTAAAGATATAGAGCTATATGATTCCTGTGAGTCTGGCGAGCAGAATAATGAGGCCTCGTTCTGTTGGCAGCCACGCGGCCACGCTGCAGAAGCGCGCGGACCGCGACGTCTTCTTCATGACCACGCAGGGCATCGTGGTGCTCGTGCAGCGCTACCGGAACGGCATCCGCGGCCGCATGAAGGCCGCCGTGCACGAGCTGCTCAAGCAGTACTTCGCCGTCGAGAGCCAGTTCCAGCTTGGTAAGTGTGCCACTCACTGTCTCACAAGTCTGCCAACTCACTGTCCCGCGAGTCTGCCAACTCACTGTTTCGGTGCAGAGAGCCAATCCGGGGCAGAATACTGAGTGCACGAGCTGCTCAAACAGTATTTTGCCGTCGAGAGCCAGTTCCAGCTTGGTAAGTCTACCAACTCACTGTCTCTGTGCAGAGCTAATCCAGGGCAGAATGCCTATTGTAATGCCTGTTGTAAGGAAACTAAAGATACAAGCTGTGCGGAAACAGAAACAAGTGTTGCCAACCTCAGGCTGATCCGCAAACGTCGCAGTCCGGCAACATCACCAATTTGTGTGTGTTTCAGGGCACTACGACAAGTGTGTGACCGCCCTGCGGGACAAGCACAAGGACGACATGATCACGGTCACAAACACCATCTTCTCTCACAGCCAAGTCTCCAAGAAGAACCTCCTGGTAAGTTTACTTAACCTCATCCAAACACATGATCCAAAAGATCCCAGTTCATATTTGTATGGAAATCATATTACGCAGGTCGCCATCTGAGTCACAGATTTAACGTCCTAACCAGCGCGCCGCCAATCGCCAACTGACAGCGGCCATCCGATAAGCGAGAGTCCTTATATCGAATCAATCTAAAGCGGAGTAGTCTAATTGTCTCTCTCTCCTTGTGGTAATACCGTATTTATTAAAGTGAAAGAAATAACATGTCGTTAGCAGACAACAAAATTAACGCGCTGATATATAAGTACGTAGATCTCGCAGTACTAATTATACGACCCTAATTAGTATACTTATATTATACATTGTTTGCAGGAAACGCTGATAAGCGTCTTTTCCATACTATTGGTAGAGAGCGGGAGACGCCTACAAACATTGTACAGATGGGAATTAGGTATTGAGGGTCGGGCGGCAGACTGCCAGAGTATAATTAGGGTCCTTTTCCATACTGTCGGTAGAGAGCGGGAGACGCTTGCGAGCGTTCTATTTGCTTACTTTAGGTAGAGCGCGAGAGACGGCTGCAAACATTGTACAGATGGGAATTGGGTGTTGCGGCTACTTGTGATTAGTATACTGAGGGTCGGGCGGCAGACTGCCAGAGTATAATTAGGGTCCTTTTCCATACTGTCGGTAGAGAGCGGGAGACGCTTGCGAGCGTTCTATTTGCTTACTTTAGGTAGAGCGCGAGAGACGCCTGCAAACATTGTACAGATGGGAATTGGGTGTTGCGGCTACTTGTGATTAGTATACTGAGGGTCGGGCGGCAGACTGCCAGAGTATAATTAGGGTCCTTTTCCATACTGTCGGTAGAGAGCGGGAGACGCTTGCGAGCGTTCTATTTGCTTACTTTAGGTAGAGCGCGAGAGACGGCTGCAAACATTGTACAGATGGGAATTGGGTGTTGCGGCTACTTGTGATTAGTATACTGAGGGTCGGGCGGCAGACTGCCAGAGTATAATTAGGGTCCTTTTCCATACTGTCGGTAGAGAGCGGGAGACGCTTGCGAGCGTTCTATTTGCTTACTTTAGGTAGAGCGCGAGAGACGCCTGCAAACATTGTACAGATGGGAATTGGGTGTTGCGGCTACTTGTGATTAGTATACTGAGGGTCGGGCGGCAGACTGCCAGAGTATAATTAGGGTCCTTTTCCATACTGTCGGTAGAGAGCGGGAGACGCTTGCGAGCGTTCTATTTGCTTACTTTAGGTAGAGCGCGAGAGACGCCTGCAAACATTGTACAGATGGGAATTGGGTGTTGCGGCTACTTGTGATTAGTATACTGAGGGTCGGGCGGCAGACTGCCAGAGTATAATTAGGGTCCTTTTCCATACTGTCGGTAGAGAGCGGGAGACGCTTGCGAGCGTTCTATTTGCTTACTTTAGGTAGAGCGCGAGAGACGCCTGCAAACATTGTACAGATGGGAATTGGGTGTTGCGGCTACTTGTGATTAGTATACTGAGGGTCGGGCGGCAGACTGCCAGAGTATAATTAGGGTCCTTTTCCATACTGTCGGTAGAGAGCGGGAGACGCTTGCGAGCGTTCTATTTGCTTACTTTAGGTAGAGCGCGAGAGACGGCTGCAAACATTGTACAGATGGGAATTGGGTGTTGCGGCTACTTGTGATTAGTATACTGAGGGTCGGGCGGCAGACTGCCAGAGTATAATTAGGGTCCTTTTCCATACTGTCGGTAGAGAGCGGGAGACGCTTGCGAGCGTTCTATTTGCTTACTTTAGGTAGAGCGCGAGAGACGCCTGCAAACATTGTACAGATGGGAATTGGGTGTTGCGGCTACTTGTGATTAGTATACTGAGGGTCGGGCGGCAGACTGCCAGAGTATAATTAGGGTCCTTTTCCATACTGTCGGTAGAGAGCGGGAGACGCTTGCGAGCGTTCTATTTGCTTACTTTAGGTAGAGCGCGAGAGACGCCTGCAAACATTGTACAGATGGGAATTGGGTGTTGCGGCTACTTGTGATTAGTATACTGAGGGTCGGGCGGCAGACTGCCAGAGTATAATTAGGGTCCTTTTCCATACTGTCGGTAGAGAGCGGGAGACGCTTGCGAGCGTTCTATTTGCTTACTTTAGGTAGAGCGCGAGAGACGCCTGCAAACATTGTACAGATGGGAATTGGGTGTTGCGGCTACTTGTGATTAGTATACTGAGGGTCGGGCGGCAGACTGCCAGAGTATAATTAGGGTCCTTTTCCATACTGTCGGTAGAGAGCGGGAGACGCTTGCGAGCGTTCTATTTGCTTACTTTAGGTAGAGCGCGAGAGACGCCTGCAAACATTGTACAGATGGGAATTGGGTGTTGCGGCTACTTGTGATTAGTATACTGAGGGTCGGGCGGCAGACTGCCAGAGTATAATTAGGGTCCTTTTCCATACTGTCGGTAGAGAGCGGGAGACGCTTGCGAGCGTTCTATTTGCTTACTTTAGGTAGAGCGCGAGAGACGCCTGCAAACATTGTACAGATGGGAATTGGGTGTTGCGGCTACTTGTGATTAGTATACTGAGGGTCGGGCGGCAGACTGCCAGAGTATAATTAGGGGCGGGGTTCATGAACAATGTGTTGATGAGTTGTGTCTGTTATCCAGGTGACCCTGCTGATTGATCACCTGTGGGCTAACGAGCCCGGATTGACCGATGAGCTGGCGACCACGCTGAGCGAGCTCACCTCGCTCAACCGCGCAGAGCATTCCCGTGTCGCATTGCGGGCCAGACAGGTAACGCTATACTTCACTTTGTTCACTCATTTCAACAACGTCATATATCAAAAAACTTGATTTTTTAGAAGATCGTTTTTAAAGTTCAAGAATATAATAAAGTGTATTAAAAATAAATATCAAGCCACTTATTGAACTTTTTATTGTGCAACAGATCTTTTTAGGTAAAACCTGGAGGTTTTTTCTCCATTTGAAAAATAATTAGTATATTTAAAAAAATAATTTAACAAACCTTTTCTTCAAAATGCAAAAACTTCACTTTCTGCCCTGTAGCTGGTATATATTAAGTTAAAAATATGCCGCTTTCGCTGGGATATAATATGTTTTCTGGGCATCCCGGAAATATGCACAACATAAAAATTAACGATTTTTGATATATGACGTTGCATTCCCGCTTCATCTGTAGCAGCCATCACAGTATTCACAAATGAGTACTGATTTTGATAGAATTAGAATTTAACAATTTATGTTGCCATTATGTTAAATTTTTGAACCCCCCAATATATATATTTGTCCCGCGAGCAGGTGCTGATCGCCGCGCACCAGCCGGCCTACGAGCTGCGCCACAACCAGATGGAGTCCATCTTCCTCTCGGCCGTGGACATGTACGGCCACGACTTCCACCCGGAGAACCTGCAGAAGCTCATCCTCTCCGAGACCTCCATCTTCGACATCCTGCACGACTTCTTCTACCACACCAACAAGGCGGTCCGTATAACCCTCTCGCTAAATATATATCTCCAGCCGATGACAAGTTTGTAGGTTACCGTAGAACGGGGCTACTTGAATGTGCTACTTTGATGTGTTACTTGAGACCAGTACAAAAAAAGATTTAATTCTGTATTTGTTCTACAATAATGAACGTATCGACACGGTTCATTGTTTCCCTGACAGGTGACACTTATTGTCACGATACTTCGATCAATACCACAATCTAAGTATTTTTTTTGTACTGGGCTCAAGTAACACATCAAAGTTCAAGTAGCCCAGTTCTACGGCACCTTTTACGTTTAGGTTTGTAGGTGACCTTATACAAAATTGACTGACAAGTAATTCAATTCAATTTAATTTATTTATTCATAATTAACAAACACATTATAAACTAAAATTTAAGGCGTATACGTTAGCAAAAATCTAAAATAAGCGAGAATCCTATTGCTAAAGATGCAGAAGAATCCCGTTTCGGAATACCCCTCCAGACACACGCAACAGACAAATATCTCTTCCTACAGGCATAACCATCGGCAGGTTGGTCCTGTGTATAGGAATGGGAAACAATCTATGCAGACGCTGTCTTAGCTAACTATCGGGAACATACAGACCAATGCTCCGGTAAATTCCCTCTTCTAGTGGAACAGAAGGTCAGTCCGCCTTCTCCTGAGGAGTGCAACGTGGTTTCCTCCCAGCAATGAGCAAATGCTGACAAGTTCCTGATTGGCACACACATCAGTTTATCCTTCCTGCAATAATTCAATTCAAACCCTTATCCGCACCCCAATGGTGCATAGGGCACTGCATTATAAAACACAGTGTTATCTTGATCGTTAACACATGAAGGAAAGGTGATCAGCCCTCCGCTTCAGGTAATATTGAATAAATATTAGAGTGGAAAAATCACTTATATTTATTTGACCCTCCCTGGAAATCAAACCCGGGACGTCCAGAACGGTAACCGAGTGTGCTGACCATTACACTACGGAGGCGGACAATTCCTGCAATAATAGTGCATATATATGTTTTAATTTGCTGTAAATATCTCATTTTTTTAAAATTAATACTTAAAATATGAAATTGGTATATGGTACCAATGCCCTTCACTAGTTTTATCATGTATGATACTACTTCTCGTGAGAGTTCCTTATCTTATCAAAAGGCCTTCCGTCCCACTAGAAGAGGGTTCGGCATTTTGTGTCCTAGCTTGGTTTATGGTAGCAATGTCCTTCGCTAGTTTTATCATGTATGATACCACCTATCATGAGAGATCCTTATGAACTAACACCCAGGCTCCTGCATTGAGTGAGGATTCCCATCCACTGTTGGTAATATCAGATTCCGCGTGTGAAGTGACGTTGGGGTGATGTTCGCAGGTGTGCAACGCCGCCTTGGAGGTGTACGTGAGGCGGGCTTACATATCTTACGACCTGACCTGCCTGCAGCACCTGGAGCTCAGCGGGGAGAAGAGCGTGGTCCACTTCCAGTTCCTGCTGCCGACTTCACACCCCAACAGGTACCAAGTGCTCACATTCAGGGCATTTTAGATGTTTTACAAGCTCTTACCTAAGTATTTCCATGCAAATATGAACTGGGGTTTTTTGGTACCCCCTTTCAGATCACATGTAATTTTAATCTTCTTCTTCTTATTTATGAGCCTCTTCCTCTTCTTTCCATTTCCTCCGGTCGGTTGCTGCTTGCAGCCAGTTTCTACCCTCCATAGCGATGTCGTTGGACCATCTCTTTTGGGGTCTTCTGATACCTCTTTTGTTCTTCCAGGGTCCACCTTGTGGGGTCCTGTCTTGCAATATGTCCTGCCCACTGCCATTTATGTTTTGCATCGCGATCCATGATGTTTTCTACTTTGTTTTTTTTCCTGGTATATTCATTTTTAATTTTATCCCTCAGGCTAAAATCAAGCATGGACCTTTCCATGGATCGCTGTGTGCACTTGAACTTCTCTGCATTTCTCTTTGTCAGAGCCATAGTCTCACTTAAACCAGCCTATGATGGTCGTAAGCCCCGTAAATGCCCAGACTTCCATATTTTTCTTTATCTATGTCGAGATGTCAAAAAAATAAAAAATAATAAACCCTTATCCGCACCCCAATGGTGCATAGGGCACTGTGTTATATTAACGCAGTGTTATCTTGATTGTTTACACATGAAGGAAAGGTGATCAGCCCTCCGCTTCAGGTACCAGTCCAGGGTAATATTGAATAAATATTACAGTGAAAAAATCACTTATATTTATTTTACCCCCCTTGGGAATCGAACCCGGGACCTCCAGAACGGTAGCCGAGCGTGCTGACCATTACACTACGGAGGCGGACAAAAAATAATATAAACAAAATAAAGAGTTCACGGATTCGCGGAAGCCTGGCTGTAACAGGCATCAATAGTAAGGTAGGGGAAAGTCAATTGAGATGGTATGGGCGCATAGGACGCAGAGAACCTGATCATATTGTGAACCAGGCAATCGCCGTGGATCTTCCTGGAAGACCAGAGGAAGCCTGGGTGTAATTGTGTTCTGCATCATCCCTGTGTCTGGTTGCAGGATCCCTCCCAACCAGTCGGAGGTCTGCCTGACGCTGGGCGGCGAGGAGCCGTCCTCGCAGTGCCTGGAGGCCCGCAGCCCCCTGCGCACGGGCTGCATGGCCGCCTTCTCCTCCTTCCGCGAGTTCCAGGAGTACGCCGACGAGATCCTCGACCTGCTGGAGGACTTCGCCAGCCCGGCCTTCATCAGCAACAAGGTGAGCCCTCCAGTCCACTCCATTCCCCTCAATGTCAAAATGAATATGAGCAATCTTTATTTATTGTTTCGGCATTAACTTTGTGGAATGACATGATTATTTTATTAAAATTAAACACTTGAATATACCATTTTATCGAGTTTTATTTATATTTACGACTAGTTTCCATGATGTGATTTGCAAATTCCGAAAAATAATTACTTGTAAGTCCACGGCGATGTTCTCTTATTCTAATTCTTAGGCACCTCACCAAAGCTCAAAGCAAGAAACTAGCAAGTTTTGAAAATAGGTGCCTGAGGCGAACACTGGGTATAAAGTGGTATGACTTGGTCAGGAATGACGAGGTGAGGAGAAGAACTCAACAGCCCCTCATACTGGAAGTCCTGAAGAGGAGAAGGTGGACATGGTTGGGACAAGTCCTTAGAATGCCACCTGAGAGCATCAACCCCTCGCGTCTCTTCTTCCAACCCCGAGGATTAAAAGACCGCTGACGACCATTCACCGACTATGCTCAGCGGAACTTCGAGACGCCGGACTGACCTGGGAGGATGTGACCATGGCAGAGTGACTTGGAGACGTCTCGTGTTGGCCACATGGAAAGAAGAAGATATATGTATTCCGGGCACTATAAGGTTTGAACGTTCTGTCCGCAGGATCTGCAAGCCCTGCAGGACGGAGTGTCGGAGAGCAGGGACAGCACCAGCATCAATGTGAGCATGGCGGAGTACGGCCGCCAGAACACCATAGAGAATGACTCTTCGGTAAGTTACGGCGCTCTCGATGCCATTCCTCTCTCCTTCTAACAAATTTTTTCTTGTTTATGAAAAATTCTTTTGCATTTCATAATATATTATAATTACAAATACATACAAATATCATAGTCGTACAGTAGAAAGTGACCAACTAACAAGACGTAAAATGTTCAGGAGGGCCATTTAAGACACTTTTGCTTGGCAAGAAAATAAACACCAATGCAGTTAGTCATTTTTAACAAGTCAATATATTTACAACATTTTGAGTGTGTCCAAATACTTGTTCACAAAATCTGGATTATCTCCAATTACAGGAGTTATTTTCATATTATTTTTTGACATCTCATCAAAGATGAAGAAGAATATGGAAGTCTGGGCATTTACGGGGCTTACGACCGTCATAGGCTGGTTTGAGTGATCACTTTACACACGTGTAACATTCACCAATTCTACCCATTATTGACAACCACACTACTCAAATTCTTGGAAGTTCTATATATATGAACCAATTTAGAAACCTTGTTCATGAATCACTAAAACTTCACTAGAGACATCTATTGGTGAGATGTATGACATCTATTGGATCTCACATACTAATATAAGAGTTTCTGCTTAAAAAAAGCTTCTTTACATCTCACCAATAGATGTCTCTAGTGAAGTTTTAGTGATTCATGAACAAGGTTTCTAAATTGGTTCATATATATAGAACTTCCAAGAATTTGAGTAGTGTGGTTGTCAATAATGGGTAGAATTGGTGAATGTTACACGTGTGTAAAGTGATCACTCAAACCAGCCTATGACGGTCGTAAGCCCCGTAAATGCCCAGACTTCCATATTCTTCTTCATCTTTGATGAGATGTCAAAAAATAATATAAGTCAATATATTATACTTCCAAGTTTAAAATCCTTTGGGATTTTCTCAAGGCAATATTTAGCTAGTAAGATATCAAATAGTCAATGATAACGTTTTTGTAAGAAATGCACTTGGTCACTTTCTCCTGTATGACTACGATATATTGACGGCCCCTACGTAAAGTACTCTATCTGCAAATCTGTTACTTTACAGGAGAGAGCTTAGAAGATTTTTTCAACGTATTTTTTCAGGAGGGCCATTTAAGTCACTTTTGCTTGGCAACAAAATAAACATCAATGCAGTTAGTCATTTTTAACAAGTCAATATACAGGTCAAATCTCGGTATTACGAACTTCACGGGACCAAAAAAATATTTCGCCATAATGAAAATTCGTTACACTGGATGTATAGGACACATTTTAAATTTATTTTACCGCTATATTATACCCACTCTTTTAAGAAAATTAAAATTAGTTATTACTGTTACACTATACCCGATCTTCCGGCCAGTGATCAATAGAATATAGGTACCTACATACTACAGCACAACAGTTGAGATGGTTTGGACATGTGGAACGAATGAGTGACGAAAGAACGGTAAAACAAATTTATGAGGCGAATGTTAGTGGGAAAAGAAGCAGAGGAAGACCGAGAAAAACATGACACGATCAGGTATGCCAAATACTTGAAAGTGGTCAGGTTGGGAGTCGTAACAATCGGCGGGTGTGTATGAGGAGATGCATGAACGTGGAAGAGGCGAAGAATGTTTGCAAGGACAGAGTGGTGTGGCGCTCTATTCTCTCCGCCTACCCCTGCGGGGAAGCGGCGTGATGGTTAGCTAGTTAGTTAGTTAAAATTAGATTAAAAGTGCTTAATATAAACTACAAATATTTGATTTTAACAAAAAACAAAATAATCAAAGAGAGAAAAATGAAAAATGTTAGCAAATATATACTATATGAGTTATACGTTTAAAAGAAGAAGGTACTTGGATCTGTTTTTTTTTTAATAAATAGTTTAAGCAATATTTTAAATGGAAACAGTGTAATGGTCTCCGCCTCCGTAGTGTAATGGTCAGCACGCTCGGCTACCGTTCTGGAGATCCCGGGTTCGATCCCCAGGGGGGGTCAAATAAATATAAGTGATTTTTTCACTGTAATATTTATTCAATATTGCCCTGGACTGGTACCTGAAGCGGAGGGCTGAGCACCTTTCCTTCATGTGTAAACGATCAAGATAACTCTGCGTTTATATGACGCAGTGCCCTATGCACCATTGGGGTGCGGATAAGGGTTTTATTATCTTATTATTAACGTATAGTCTTTGTGGAATGAATTAAACAGGGCTGGAGCTATGAAAAATGTGTGTAAGGTGCAAATTAAATTTGCTTTGAACACTGTTTGAATATTTTTCAAATTTGGTTTGCGATCCGTGAAAGCACATGTCGTTCGCTCCTTTCAACAACGTCATATATCAAAAATCGTCAATTTTCAGTTGTGCACGTTTTCCGTTGTCGCTTTTATTTTTCAAAACCAGACGGTAAAATTCCGTGTAGTGCACAAGCGGATATGAACTAACAAGTTAATAACATGCGCAGATATATAATATATCGCTCACTCCTTTCAAGAACGTCATAAATCAAATATCGTCAATTTTCAGTTGTGCACGTTTTCCGAATGCCCAGAAAATGTACTATATCCAAGCAAAAGCGGCATATTTTTAACTTAATATTTACCCGCTACAGGGCAGAAAGTGTTGTTTTTGCATTTCGAAAAAAATGTATTGTTTAATAATTTTTTAAATGTACTAAATATTTTTCGAATGGAGACAAAACATTCAGGTTTTACCGTAAAAGATCCGTTGCACAGTAAAAAGTTCAATAAGTGGCTTGATATTTATTTTTAATACATTTTATTATATTTCATAACTTTAAAAACAATATCCTGAAAAATCTAGTTTTTTTATTTATGACGTTGTTGAAAGGAGTGAGCGATATACCTATACAATTCTATGTTGTTAAGTACTTATATAAGGACCGTATTTATTTAAATAACTATGTTTTTCTGAGTAAACGGCAGTTCAAACGCCACACGGTGTATATATATTGGTGGGTTTTCAATAAGTGGCTTGATATTTATTTTTAATACATTTTATTATATTTTATAACTTTAAAACGATCTGAAAATCTAGTTTTTTGATGTATGACGTTGTTGAAAGGAGTGAGTGATATATACGGCTCTCTGGTTCCTTTGTTATCCGGTTACCATGACAATTAGGTTAGGTTAGGTCAGGCTAGGTTAGGTAAGGTCAGGCTAGGCTAGAGGTGATTACTCACGCGGATGGAGGTGGATGTGTTCCAGCCCAAGGACCCCATCCACATCCTGTGCGTGGCGGTGCGCGACCAGGGCGACATGGACGACGGGGAGATGAGCGCGCTGTTCGGGGACTTCTGCCTGCTGCACCGGGAGGAGCTCTTCCAGAGGGGCATCCGCCGGATCACCTTCGCGGCGCTCAAGAAGTGAGTGCTGTTGTCTGTTTTCTTCCTCCCACACTCGCCATAACACATCATTCTAGCAAAATAAATGATGTCAGAGCGGTTTTTTAGTACGAATATACCTTACGTCACTCATGTGCATTTTTTTTTCGTATCGTACATTTTTTCCCTATTCTCACGAAACATCTTTATAATGTGGCTGATAAGTGGTGATTGTTACAATTTATTTTCATTCAATGCGTAAATGTCTATCAATTCGTCCCAAGAAAGGACACTTTCCATTCCTCGCCATAACACATCATTCTTCAGTAGTTCCTTCTCTGTCCAAGCGGCCAGACTATGGAATGAATTACCTCTCCGCGTAAACAAATGCACCTTCTCTAATAACTTTTAAGAAACGTCTGAGACATTACTATCTATCATTAGAATCCTAACTGTCCATCAAACCTCCTCCCTCTACCTCCTTCCCTAAACTTTTCAGTTTTTTTTTGCTCGTCATGCAAGTATACTCATGAGAGGTTCCAATGTATATGTTTTATGTAATATTTGATGTAAATAAGTGAGTAATGAATAATGAGTAATGAACATGTGCGCAGGCGGCAGTTCCCCAAGTTCTTCACGTACCGCTCGCGGGACCTGTACTCCGAGGACCGCATCTACCGGCACCTGGAGCCGGCCTGCGCCTTCCAGCTGGAGCTCGGCCGCATGCGCACCTACGACCTGGAGGCGCTGCCCACCTCCAACCAGAAGATGCACCTCTACCTCGGCCGGGCCAAGGTACTGTCACACTTCCCTCTAGCTACTGCGCGCCACCACAGTGGAGGCCTCCCCCTTCCAGCTGGAGCTCGGCCGCATGTGCATGTTGTCTTGCTTTTAGTTTACTTCACTCCGACTACTGAGCTGTGTGGAAACGGGGCATCGATTGGGAACTGCATTCTTCATTTTTGAGATGTCCCAAAATTATCATGGCTTGTTTACTTCACTCCAACTACTGCACGCCATCACTGTGTGGACACAATACTTATGAATAGCATCCTTCATTTTTGACTTCTTCATTGTGTACTTCACTCCGACTCAGGGCGCTACCGCTGTGTGGAAGCGAGACAGCAATTATGAACTGTATCCTTCATTGTACCAAGATAACCACGTACGGACATTCCTCCCGACAATAAGTCAAATGTCCCAAAAATATTATGGCTTATTTACTTCACTCTAACTACTGGGCGCCACTTCTGTGTGGAACAAACACAGTAGATAATTAGGTCGTAAGAACTACATTCTTCATTTTTGACAAAAAAGTTAGCAAACATGTACTTTATGAGTTATTCATTCAAAAGAAGAAGGTATTTAGATCTGTTTCCAACTGATCTGTGATCTGTGATGATCATGGTGTGATGTGGTTCTCTGTGTGCCGCAGGTGGCCTAGTACTTTGATCTGCGATCTGTGATCCGTGATCTGTGATCCGTGATCTGTGATCTGTGATCTGTGATCTGTGATCAGTGATCTGTGATCTGTGATCATCATGTGATGTGGTTCTCTGTATGCCGCAGGTGGCCAAGGGCCAGGAGGTGACGGACTACCGGTTCTTCATCCGCTCCATCATCCGCCACTCGGACCTTATCACCAAGGAAGCATCCTTCGAATATCTGCACAACGAGGGAGAAAGGTTAGTCCTCAAATTTGAATTTAATTTAAGTTTTTATTTTTTTTATTTAATATGGTTACAAAGGTTATCTTTATAATTTTAATTAATTTTTTTAACATTTCTACTTACAATCCCAAAATTAAAAATGCATTTCTCTTCAATAAAGAGACTGAGCTCTTGTGCTCGGAGAAGGACTTGGATATGTATGTATACCTGTGTTGTCTACATTAAAATACAATTTCGAAGTGTCTCTGGTTGAGCCAGTAGCTTGAAGTGTCTCCGATTGTTTCCAGGGTCCTTCTGGAAGCCATGGACGAGCTGGAGGTGGCCTTCTCCCATCCTCAGTCCAAACGGACGGACTGCAACCACATTTTCCTCAACTTTGGACCCACCGTCATCATGGACCCGAGCAAGGTATCGTTTCCGGATCTTTCAAGATCAAATCGTAGATCATTCTAGATCAGGGGACGGCAACGTGTGGCTCTTTAACCGGTTTGCTGCTACGAGCGCATTGACGCGCCCTCCAATTCCATGCTTGACAGGCCGGACATACAAAATGAGCTTCCTCTTAGCTTGTAGCAAGCCAATATCAAACAGACAGGCTAGCATAGTTGGGTAGGCGCCCGACTGCGAAACTGGCGCTGCGGGTTCGATTCCCGCCAATTGCAAAATAAATTCAAGAAAGATTTATTTTCAATTGTTCTGGGTGTTAGTGATGTATTTTTTACTTTTACCTACCCTATCCTTACTATCTTACCTGCAGACAAGCATCTAAAATAGAAGCTTTGCGAGTTATTCCTTAAAATAAAAATAAAATCAAATTGTAATATTTTTGAATTAAAATATATAGAGACATCTTTTAGAAAGATCAAAAAATACTAAAATATTATAAATTACCGATATTATTAAAGTTACTGTCATCTTTATAAAAGTTTTCACTGACAGTCAATATGTTTTCTGATACAGGGTTATCAATTAGAATGACTTTACATTTTCGTGCAACATAAACCTTTATTTTCAACATTTTGAGTATGTCCAAATACTTGGTCACAAATCTGGATTATCTCCAATCATATATAAAATAGTTTCTGCGCAATAAAAAGCTTCTTTTCATCTCACCAATAGATGTCTCTAGTGAAGTTATATTGATTCAAGAACAGTGTTTCAAAATTGGTTCATGTATATAGAACTTCCAAGAATTTGAGTAGTGTGGTTATCAATAATGGTTAGAATCGGTGAATGTTACACGTGTGTAAAGTGATGACCATTATTCCTAATCATGAGCTGACTTTAACCAACTGTTTATCATTCTCTTCACCTCTTTGTGTGAAAAATGCGCCATCTCTGTGCAGTTTCGGGAAACGCCCGAAACATTAGTACCCATCTTTGATTTCCTCTACTCCTCATTGATCTCACTGGTCGAACTCCTCAGATCGAGGAGTCGGTGACGAGCATGGTGATGCGCTACGGGCCGCGGCTGTGGAAGCTGCGCGTGCTGCAGGCGGAGCTGCGCATGACCATCCGCCTGGCGCCCGGCGCGCCCACGCAGAACGTGCGCCTCTGCCTCGCCAACGACTCGGGCTACTTCCTCGACATCTGCATGTACACCGAGGTCACGGAGCCCGCCTCCGGAGAGGTAACGCCGACAATACTATCATCTCCATGAGCCCTCTGACCTCCACTGCTGGATAATAGGCCTCTTCCCCTTCTTCCCATTTCCTCCGGTCGGTTGCTGCTTGCAGCCAGTTTCTACCCACCACAGCGACTATGTCGTCGGACCATCTCGGCTGTCCAAATTTAAAACACAGTAAGGAACATTTTTTTGTAGTAGTTTTTTTTTGCATTTTTGGACTAAGTAGAGTCTACTTAGTCCATAAATGCAAAAAAAAACCTACTACAAAAAAATGTCCCTTACTGTGTTTTAAATTTGGACAGCCGATCTCTTTTGGTCTAATTCCCTTGATTAATTATAAATGAAGTAAAAAATTATGATTATTTAGATTTATTTGCTGAAAACATTAAAAAACCATCTGGCAACGCTCACGGAACAAGCATAGGTCCACTCTTGTCGGAAGCTCAAGAGTTACTGCCGATAACCCGCTAGCTAGCCAGAGAACATTGAGCTTTGAGCTCCTCACGCTTGTACAGTGCAAGTATGCAAGAGTGAGATGCGAATATAGTGTCGCGGTGCCCGCACACTCTTCACGCGCTGTTTATACGCAAATTTGTTTCCGATATTCACAAAATACATCCAATGTACCTGATAAATTCTAATTATTATTAGTATTATTTTTTAAATGAATGCGTAAATATGTTATGGAGGAATACCTAAAATCTTAGCCTTGTATTTATTATATTTATAGAGATATTGATGGTTATTAGAAGCAATGTGTACTAGGTACACAACACCGGGAAGGGAGGGCTAACTACTTTTTGGCAGTCTACAGTCTACAGTCTACAGTCACCCAGCTACAGTGTGACTATGAAGTGGTTTGGCCGTGTAATGCATGAACGTGGGTTGGTTGTTCCAGATACTGTTCCACGCGTACGGACCGCGGCAGGGGCCCATGCACGGGCTGCCCATATCCACACCGTACGTCACCAAGGACTACCTACAGCAGAAGAGATTCACCGTAAGTGCAATCCTTTCATATTGTACTATATTTTGATGAATTTTACCCACATACATAGTATGTACTTACTAAATTGCTATCCCGACCTACGAAATTAGGGATTATTATAATCAGTGATAGCAAAGGGCTGATGACCTTTCCTTCATGTGTTAACGATCAAGATAACACTGCGTTTATATGCAGTGCCCTATGCACCATTGGGGTGCGGATAAGGGTTTGAAGAAGAATAATCAGTGAATAAGTGCGATTTTTTTCTGTACTTTTCATTTAAGCCTTCATTATTTTATGTAAAAAAGTCAAGAAAATGTGATCTGAGTGAAACTGAGCGGTCTCAAATAATTTTATTTGATTCATAAGGTTCAAATAGCAACAAAAAAATTGTGTGCGTCCAAACAACAATTTCCTTCTTTAAAACCCGGCAACATAAATAGCCGAAATCGTA
Source organism: Brachycentrus maculatus (assembly GCF_059751285.1). Taxonomy (NCBI): domain Eukaryota; kingdom Metazoa; phylum Arthropoda; class Insecta; order Trichoptera; family Brachycentridae; genus Brachycentrus; species Brachycentrus maculatus. The sequence continues at coordinate 215,857 of NW_028280855.1, forward strand.
AAAAAATTAAATAAGATATTTAATTATTTTTTACGTTCATTCTAACACAGTTTCCAATTTTGTGTTTCACCCATAAAGCTATATGACCGAATTTATTGCGCCTTCAATACCACATTTCGAAAGCGTCAATTTTTCTCCTTTCTGCTGCTTTTATGCTCCATGTTTCAGCAGCATAGAGAAAAATGAAGTGAACCGAGCTCCTGACTATCTTCATCTTGGTGTTGTTACTCACACCCCGGTCTTTACATATTTCGTCTAGCTTAGACATGGCACTTTATGACACACTCTCCCAGTTTTGTACTTGCCTCACCGACCCGTGTGACTGATTGACTTGCGTGTGTGGCCACCAGGCGCAGCAGTCGGGCACGACGTACGTGTACGACGTGCCGGCCATGTTCCGGCAGATGGTGGAGCGGCTGTGGAGGCAGTACCACGCGGAGCGGCCGGGCGCGCGCCTGCCGCCCGCGCCCGAGCAGCTGGCCGCGGTGGTGGAGCTCGGCCTGGAGGCGGACGGCTCGCTGCAGGAGCAGAAGCGCCTACCTGGACAGAACCAGGTAACGGAGGAATAATTACAATCAATCTCGCTTGTATTTTACCAAAATATGCCAAGATTTTTCTCTCATTTTTTACCAAAGTTTTTAACCTCTTAACCGCGTTAACTTTGTTCCTGAGAGACGCCCGTACGCGGCGGTATTTCGCCGTTTTTTAAATGATTACTTTTATCATGTATTTAGTTAAGACACAATTTATTTTCCTAAACAAAAACATTCGATGGGATTCATTGTGCCTTTTTGGTACTCTATAATACACTTGTGTCACATTATTCTTGAAATATATAGTATGTAATATAAACAAATAAGATCGTAACATAAATAAATCAAAGCACGCAACGTGTGTCACTCTTACCTACTGGCGATGCGTAGCGTCGAGAGTGAGACAGATATAGGGCATGATTATGGCGGGGACTAATTATCGACCGCAAGAAAAATGAGGGATCTGTTCTTTTATTTATCCTTGTGATGTTACAAATTATTAGTCAGATATTTCAAGAGATTTTATCCAAAGTTCCACACCATGAAAAAATCCCTCTAAGTTAAACTGAGGTTTGAAACTTAAAACTTTGGAGCAAAGTAAAAACACATACGCCTATGTCAGCCGCGTATGGGGCATGTTTTGTAAAAACACATACGGTTATGCGAGTCGCATGGATCCGGTTAACAAAATATTTAGCCAAAATTTCGCACTTAGTCCTCTACTTATGTGATTAATTTGTTCCAAAGGTTTTTGTAAAAGTAGAAAAAAAAAATATAATAAATTTTTATATAAAGTACGCAACACAACATTTTGAGTGTGTATTATTATATATGAAAATAACTCCTGTAATTGGAGATGATCCAGATTTTGTGAACAAGTACATATTTGGACACACTCAAAATGTTGTGAATAAATTATCTGGTCAAATTACAAGCTTAAATAATAAAAATGAAAATGATATTTTCTGGCGTTTCTCATGTGTGTGATTATAATCCAAGATTCGGACCTCACATATCATAAAAGAGTTTCTGCTTAATAAAAAAGCTTCTTTTCATCTCACCAATAGATGTCTCTAGTGAAGTTCTAGTGATTCAAGAACAATGTTTCAAAATTGGTTCATATATATATATATATATATATATATATATATATATATATATATATATATATATATATATATATATATATATATATATATATATATATATATATATATATATATATATATATATATATATATATATGTATATATAGAGCTTCCAAGAATTTGAGTAGTGTAGTTGTCAATAATGGGTAGAATTGGTAAATGCTACACGTGTGTAAAGTGATCACTTAAACCAGCAAAAAAATTAAACAATACAAAGGTATTATGAAGAGAAGTCTTCAAAATGCAAAAACACCACTTTCTGCCCTGTAGTGGGTAAATATTAAGTTAAAAATATGCCACTTTTGCTGGGATATAGTACATTTTCAGGGCATTCCAAAAACTGAAAATTTGACGATTTTTGAAATATGACGTTGTTGAAAGGAGTGAGCGATATGTGACTAAGAAAGGAAGAAATCTAAATTATGACTTAGTATTTAATCACATGCTGTGGATAGTATAGGCTTATCACGGATGCTGTTTCCAGATCGGTATGGTGGCGTGGCTGCTGACGCTGTTCACCCCAGAGTACCCCGAGGGCCGGGAGCTGGTGCTCATCGCCAACGACCTGACGCACTTCATGGGCTCCTTCAGTCCTCGCGAGGACATGCTCTTCCTGAGGGCGTCGGAGCTCGCCAGGCAGAAGAAGATACCCAGGGTACACATACACCACTTTAAATAAATATTTATTATTTTTCATCTCACCAATAGATGTCTCTAGTGAAGTTCTAGTGATTCAAGAACAATCTTTCATAATTGGTTCATATATATATACAACTTACATACGTTACATGGAACAAAAAGGCCTGTGTAAACGCATCAAGTATTTTTCTATATCGTAGTCATACAGGAGAAAGTCATCAAGTGCATTTCTTTACAACATTTTGAGTGTGTCCAAATACTTGTTCACAAAAACAAAATGTTGTGAATAAATTATCTGGTCAAATTATAAGCTTAAATAATAAAAATGAAAATGGTATTTTCTGGCGTTTCTCAAGTGTGTGATTGTAATCCAGGATTCGGACCTCACATACTAATATAAGAGTTTCTGCTTAGTAAAAAGCTTCTTTACATCTCACCAATAGATGTCTCTAGTGAAGTTCTAGTGATTCAAGAACAAGGTTTCTAAATTGGTATATAGAACTTCCAAGAATTTGACTAGCGTGGCTGTCAATAATGGGTAGAATTGGTGAATGTTACACGTGTGTAAAGTGATCACTTAAACCAGCCTATGACGGTCGTCAGCCCCGTAAATGCTTCTACCAACTCTACTCATTATTGACAATCACACTACTCAAATTCTTGGAAGTTCTATATATATATGAACCAATTCAGAAACATTGTTCTTGAATCACTGGAACTTCACCAGAGACATCTATTGGTGAGATGAAAAGAAGCTTTTTATTCAGCAGAAACTCTTATATTATGTCCGAATCCTGGATTTTAATCGCATACATGAGTAAATGCCCAGACTTCCATATTCTTCTTCATCTTTGATGAGATGTCAAAAAATAATACAACTTAGTAGGTTCAAAAGATCAGATTGTTTGATTGGTCATTGCGCGGCAGGTGTACCTGTCGGTGAACAGCGGCGCTCGCATCGGGCTGGCCGAGGAGGTGAAGCAGCTGTTCCGCGTGGCCTGGGAGGACGCGGCGGCGCCGGACCGCGGCTTCCGCTACCTGTACCTCGCGCCCGAGGACTACGGCCGCCTGGCGCAGACCAACTCCGTGCGCGCCGTGCTCATCCACGACGAGGGGGAGGCGCGGTACCGCCTCACCGACATCATCGGTAAGAGGGCTTATTTATCGCTTCTTGTTTTTCATCTTCGCTTTGGGGTGTCTCCTTTAAATACCTAGGATCAATTATACATAGGGATACAATTGTAACAATTGTTTTGCCTAGTTATGGCATTTTTAAACAATGTTTCATTTGAAAATGCCATAACTAGGCGAAACAATTGTAACAATATTAATTTTTAAGTGTTTTTAATAAAATCTGTACCCGACGGATTCTCCAGTTCTTTGGACACGTTGCGCGTGGCAACGAGGATAGCCTGGAACGACTAGTTGTGATCGGTAGCCTGGAGGGAAAGAGAGGGAGAGGAAGATCCCCCATACGATGGACCGATCAAATTAAGACAGCAGCTGGCACCTCGGTGGTTGGAGCGCTACGTGCAGCGCAGTCAAGGGATAACTGGAGAAGAGTCATTGCTTCTGCAAGGGTCGCAACCCTCAGCAATGAGGAATAAGATGGAGAAGAAGAATAAAATACAACTTGTAGACTCAAAAAAAATTGTATTTGATTTAAAAATTGATTCATAAACTGTGTTTTTACTCGGTGTAGGGAAGGAGCCCGGATTGGGAGTGGAGAACCTCCGCTATGCGGGGATGATTGCCGGAGAGACGGCGCAAGCCTACGAGGAGATCGTCACCATCTCCATGGTCTCCTGCCGGGCCATAGGCATCGGCTCATACCTCGTCAGGTACCCCAGTTCATTTATGTTCATCATGATATTGTAAAAGAAAAACACTTGTATTTTACCACTTGAGTTTATGTTAAATTTCAATTCAATTTATTTATTTCAATTAAAATATACATTACAAACTATATAAAATTTAAATAGTATACATTAAAATAAAATATATGCAAGAACTATTGCTAAAGGTGTAGAAGAATCCCGCTTCGGAAAACTACTTCAGACACATGGAACAGATCAATATCCAATGAGATATTGTTCAACATAGCGGTAGCTCTTCCTACAGGCATAACCATCGGCAGGTTGGTCCTGTGTATAGGAATGTGAAACAATCTATGCCGACGCTGTCTTAGCTAACTATCGGGAACATACAGACCAATGTTCCGGATAATTTCACGATTATCGATCATAATAAAATAAACCCTTATCCGCACCCCAATGGTGCATAGAGCACTGCGTCATATAAACGCAGTGTTATCTTGATCGTTCACACATGAAGGAAAGGTGATCAGCCCTCCGCTTCAGGTACCAGTCCAGGGTAATATTGAATAAATATTAGAGTGAAAAAATCACTTATATTTATTTTACCCCCCTTGGGAATCGAACCCGGGACCTCCAGAACGGTAGCCGAGCGTGCTGACCATTACATTACGGAGGCGGACAGATCATACCCCGCAACAATGGATAAAAAAGCGTAATCAAATACACATTCCTTCTAGTCTCTAAACTATTGTAGCCGAGCATACCCTGGAGAAACTGGGTCGGGTAGAGCCGAGGATAATAGCCGTACTCTCTCATGTAGAGATACCTCAGGAACTTCTTTTGGACTTTCTCTACCATAAGAGAGTACTTAAGCTCGTGTGGCCCCCAAATCATGGAGCCACTCTCGAGTCTACTTCGCACTAAGGAGTTATGAAGAGTTCTCAGCACGCGGGTATTTTGGAAAACCCTGGCAGTACGCAGAACAAATCCTAGCATTTTCAATGCATTACTACTGACCGCCTCTATATGTTCGTAAAATGTCAGGGTGCTCACAAACCTAACGCCCAGATCCCCAACATATTATTATGACGACTAGTTTCAGAAGCTATGCTTCCATCTAAATATAAACAGGTTTATGGTTTCTGAAATTATCGATAAAATTAAGAAAGGTGTGTTGAGATGGTTTGGACATGTAGAACGAATGAGTGAGGTAAGAACGGTAAAACAAATTTATGAGGCGAATGTAATTGGAAAAAGGAGCAGAGGAAGACCGAGAAAAACTTCATCAAGTATGCCAAATACTTGAAAGTGGTCAGGTTAGAAGTCGAAACAATCGGCGGGTATGTATCAGGAGACGCATGAACGTGGATGAAGCGAAGAATGTTTGCAAGGACAGAGTGGTGTGGCGTTCTATTCTCACTGCATACCCCTGCGGTGAAGCGGCGTGATAGTTAGTAAGTTTTTTTTTTAGTTTCATAAACTATAGTTGTCATATAGTCGTCATAATATAATAAACTCAAGTGTTTTTCTTTTACAAGTTCATCATGTCTTACTACAAAGTGGATGCCGAAGAGAAGTGTGGAGTTGGCAGAAGAAGGATGAAAGTAGAATGAATGCAGATATCACTCACTCGTTTCAAGAACGTCATAAATCAAAAATTGTCAATTTTCAGTTGTGCATGTTTTCGGAAAGCCCAGAAAATGTGCTATATCCCAGTAAAAGCGGCATATTTTTAAACTTAATATTTACCCGCTACAGGGCAGAAAGTGTTGTTTTTGCATTTTGAAGAAAAGGTATTTTTTAAGTATTTTTTTAAATATACTAAATATTTTTCAAATGTAGAAAAAACCTACAGGTTTTACCTTAAAAGATCTGTTGCTCAGTAAAAAGTTCAATAAGTGGCTGGATCTTTATATTCAATACATTGTATTATATTCTTAAACTTAAAAAACGATCTCCTGAAAAATCATGTTTTTTGATTTATAATGTTGTTGAAAGGAGTGAGCGATATGTGTAACTTTCCACCATCGGAAGAGAAGGATGTTAGAATGACGCTGTGATCCCTGCCCCCAGGCTGGGCCAGCGCGTGATCCAGATAGAGAACTCCCACATCATCCTGACGGGCTACATGGCCCTGAACAAGCTGCTGGGGCGGGAGGTGTACGCCTCCAACAACCAGCTGGGCGGTGTGCAGATCATGCACCACAACGGGATCACCCACAAGACGGAGCCGGCCGACCTGGACGGGGTCTACACCATCCTCAAGTGGCTCAGCTACATGCCCAAGGTGAGGTCACCCCCACTCCTGACCTAACGCTTTTTTTTTTTGTTTTGCGTGGGAAGAGGAAAATCTTTTATAAGACGCCAGGTGACATCCGGGTCGCTAGACTGGCAGTGTGGGAATCTCCCTGCTGAGGGCCTACCCACTAAAAACCTCTCCCGTGCAAGCATCTGCCACACTCCGGAACCGCCGTTAGGCAATTCTTCAAGTACTTAAATTGGGGAAAAACAAAGTCGCTTTCCCCACAAATTCCTCACATAATTATCCCACGGAAAAGAAAATTTTTCATAAAAAATCTAGTACTTTTTTTTTTTTATTTAAAGTATTTATGCCCTAATTGGGTTTTCACATAAAATACACAGTAATGAAAAATACATTTGACAGGTTATAAATATAAGAAAGTACAGCCAAAATTATTAATTATTGTAAGTATTGGTGGAGAGTAAACAGAGTATGACAACTTTCTACTTTTTTTTAAATTTATGTAATATCCACATATTTGTTTGACCGTTGTTGCGATCGCCCAGGACAAGATGTCGCCCGTGCCAATGGTGGTGCCGAGCGACTCGCTGGAGCGCGACGTGGAGTTCACGCCCACGCGCGCGCCCTACGACCCGCGCTGGATGCTGCAGGGCCGCGAGCCCCCGGGCGGGGGCCCCTGGCAGGCCGGCTTCCTGGACCGTGGCTCCTTCAGCGAGATCATGCAGCCGTGGGCGCAGACCGTGGTCACCGGTACGCAACGCTCTTTAACTCCTTCTCATATTTAACCGGATCCACGCGGCTCACATATATGTTTTCACAAAACATGCCCCATACGCGACTGACATAAGCGTATGTGTTTTTACTTTGCTCCAAGTTTCCAACCTCAGTTCAACTTGGAGGGATTTTTCATGGTTTTGAACTTTGGATAAAATAATACGTCAATCCTTGGCCTTATGACATCTGTTGAAATATCTGACTGATAATTTGTAACATCACAAGGATAAATAAAAGTTTAAATTACTCATGTGTGTACTGTATTCCAGGCAGAGGCAGGCTCGGTGGTATCCCGGTAGGAGTGATCGCTGTGGAGACCAGAACGGTGGAAGTCACGCTGCCCGCCGATCCGGCTAACCCCGACTCTGAAGCCAAGACCATTTCGCAAGCGGGCCAGGTATATAAAATAATTAAAAAAAAACGCAATGGCATCTGTTGACCTGACATGGCACAAACAGAAGAAAAAGATCCACACGCAGCTAGTTTACTAATGCCGCTGTTGTCCTTGCACAGGTTTGGTATCCGGACTCCGCGTACAAGACGGCGCAGGCCATCAACGACTTCTCCCGGGAAGACCTGCCCATCATTATCTTCGCCAATTGGAGGGGCTTCAGTGGCGGCATGAAAGGTAAGTCCCCTAATTGCGCTTAAAGCGACAGTGAAATAACGCTTGTTTTTCGGGAAAAAATAGTTCAATTCTCTCGGCTAATTCGCGTCTATATTGAAAGCTGTCCCACTGCATTCCCAGACCTGATACAGAAGCATCTAGGCTTCCTGACAGACCTTCTCTATAATAATAAGCGAGGTACATTAAGAGCTGTCGCACCGCATTCCCAGACGTGATACAGAAGCATCTAGGCTTCCTGACAAACCAACTGGGAATGCGGCGACACTCATGTCTCACCGGGACTGTGTTTCAGACATGTACGAGCAGGTGATGTGAAGTCCAGGGCGGAGATCGTGTGTGCGCTCCGGCGCGCCAGCGAACTTACTGTATATGGATTCTCGGCACTCGAATGTGTCATATTCACTCTGTGTTCCAGACATGTACGAGCAGGTGATGAAGTTCGGCGCGGAGATCGTGTGTGCGCTGCGGCGCGCCAGCGGGCCCGTGCTCGTGTACATCCCGCCCGGGGGCGAGCTGCGCGGGGGCGCCTGGGCCGTGGTGGACCCCACCATCAACCCGCGCTTCATGGAGATGTACGCGGACGCCGAGTCCAGGTAACGCAAGCTCCGCCCCTGTTTATACAATTCAGAGTTCATGTTAGTCTTATAGTATAGGTCCTCACCAAAGACTTGATAAGATTGGAATATTACAAGGCATCAATGTCTCAATTAGTTCCGCCAAAGGTCCTTCTGACTTGAGTCATCATTTTGTACACGTGGAGCCGTATTTCAGCCATTCAGGTTTTTCAGGAGGATATCACTTGGTGACTTAAGATGTGACTTGTTCTTCTTCTTCCTGGCTACATCCCAATTTATCGTCTCTGTAGACTGCTGTGGGGCCAGCTCTCCCTGTCCTCAGGCTGTAGGTCCTTCTGTCATGGACAACGTCACCTAGGCCATGTCTTCCAACCATGTATGTATTATCTTTGCAGCATCCACGAGAAGTGACTTGTTAACTTGAGATTTGACTTGTTTACTTAGATTTGACTTGTTAACTTGAAATGTGACTTGTTTACTTGATATGTGACTTGGCAACTTGAGATGTGACCTGATTTATTCTTGCAGAGGGGGCGTGCTGGAGCCGGAGGGAATGGTGGAGGTCAAGTTCAAGGGGAAGGACCTCCTGAAGACCATGCACCGCGTGGACACGGAGCTGGAGCGGCTGGACCGCGACCTCGCCGCGCTACGACTGGGGGCCGACGGTGAGCCCACTCCTGACCTGACTGCTGACCAAACGTGACCTCGCACCAGCCTTTACTTGCCAATCGTCCCCACTCCTGACCTGACCACTGACTTATCGTGTGAATAGTGACCTCGCAATGCCACACCTTCTGCGGGCATTCTGGGCCTATATCCGCCAATAATTCTCACTCCTGACTTGACTATTGAAGAATCGTGCCTTCACACCAGCACACTCCTGACCTGACTGCTGACAATCCTGACCTCACACCAGCACACTCCTGACCTGACTGCTGACAATCCTGGCCTCACACCAGCACACTCCTGACCTGACTACATACCAACTGTGACCTCGCACCAGCACACTCCTGGCCTGACTACTGACCAACCCTGACCTCACAAGGCCACGTCAGAAATGCTTATTTAAATTTCTTTAAAATGATCTAATATTACTTTAAAAAATTTTGTTTCCAGATCACAAAAAAGCAGAAATAACTGCAGAAATATCTGCCAAGGAGAAAGAAATCAAAGAGAGAGAAAAACATCTGATGCCTATTTATCACCAGGTATATTTAATATATATATAATAATAATTTATAAGGTGTTTTTTATAGAGGTATACAAATTCCAATTTCCTGCAATAAATTGATGGTGGCAACCGCCGTGTGGCATGTTGCGCCATCTTGTTGAAACCACAGTTCAGTCACATCAACGTCATTCAACTGAGGTACAAAAGTCAGTAATCATGCTTCTGTAGCGCTCTCCGTTGACCGTAAAATTCAGGCCGGCACCGTCTTTAAAAAATATCTTCTTTATCTTCAAACCCTTATCCGCATCCCAGTGGTGCATAGGCCACTGCATCATATAAACGCAGTGTCATCTTAATCGTTAACACACGAAGGAAAAGCGATCAGCCCACCGCTTCTAGGGTAATATTGAATAAATATTAGGGTGAAAAAATCACTTATATTTATTTGAGACCCCCCTCTGGGAATCGAACCGGGGACCTCCAGAACGGTGGCCGAGCGTGCTGCCCATTGCACTACGGAGGCGAACGAAAAAAATATGAGCCAATGATTCCACCTGCCCGTAAAGTACACCAAACAGTGACTTTTAATTGATATAAGGGCGTCACAACAAAGGCTTCTGTTTCTACCGTATTTTTGAATAGGGATAACCTATACCTATTCAAAAATACAGTTGCGGACATTTCTGGATTCCCACAATGGATCATTGTCAGACGGGAGGAATATCTAATTTATCATACCCAACCTATAAAGGACTGTATTATACCAATTAAAATAAAGAATAAATGAAAATAATAATTTCGGATTCATTCACAATGGATCTTTATCAGACGGAAGGAAAATCTAATAAAACATACCCAACCTATAAAGGATTGTATTAGACTCGTGAAGTGTTTATAACAGCCGATATAATCAATATTTTCATTCATAATTTCTTTTGGAAAATTCGCCTTCGAAAAAACATTATTTTCGTAAGTTGGCAATGAATGACGTCACAGAAACGATGGACTTATTTTAATATTGGTAACATTGCTAAATTATTGGCGGCTCTACTTGTTAATGTCTATGGTCCACCCTAACTCTCCCCTCCCCTCATATTAGTATAACACAAATGGTAGTGTAGTGGTAAACAAACAGTCCACACCACTACTAATACAGCTCTATAAACTATAGACAATAAACCATGTGACGTCATAAAACGTTCAACGATGGAAATTTTTTGACGTATGCGAATGCACGTTTTTTGTTTTATTCAAATACCTAAAGTTTAAACCTTCATATCTCCTTTCCCTTCAGATTTCAATAAGAATGTTATCGATAGTCTTGTGATTTTTCATATTAATTTATTAGCCAATAAACCAACATCATGACAAATCTATTGTTTATTTAAAACGACTATTCCAATAGTTTAATCCATTAAATGTTTTCAGCTCGCTGTGCAATTTGCTGAGCTTCACGACACCCCGGAGCGGATGCTGGAGGTCGGAGCCATCACCGTTAGTATTCAGTTTTTTAGTCCAGTTTCAAAATGATGGCTCTCTGAAGAGTTCTTCGAGGTGGTATGGACATGTGGAGCGAATGGATAACGAGAGAACGACTAAGAAAGTATATGTGGCAAATGTGAGCTGGAGAACGGAACGAAGACGACCTAAAAAGACAATCAGATCAATCAGAACCTAAAATCTGGCAGTGTCAAAAGTCTGCGTAGTCGGAGGGCATGTATGACTAGATGTCCATACATCCATACATGTGAAGGAGGCGAGGAGTGTATGTCAGGACAGAAAAGATTGTGGCATTCCATCCTCTGCCTACCTCCGTGTCCATCCTAACAGCATAATTTTCAAACACCGTATGATGCGGAATGCATGGAAACACGTGTCATAGTACATTTTAAGAAATAGTGGTATTTACTGAGTAAAACTTAAAAATTAAATTAAAAATGGACAGGTTTTACCACAAAGTGACTGCCGAATCAATTAATGAAGTATTACTTAATAAAAGTGAGACTAATATCTTGGATTTTGCCAGGAAATCATCTCGTGGAGGAGCTCTCGCAAGATCCTGCACTGGAGGCTGAAGCGGCTGCTGCTGCAGCACCAGGGCTCCCGGCAGCTCCTGGCCGCGCGGCCCGACCTCGGGGACGGCCAGGCCGCGGCCATGATGAGAAGGTGGTTCGTCGAGGACAGAGGGGCCGCTGAGGTAGGCATACTTTCTTCAACTTTCCTCTCTTTGGCAACCTCTGCCGAGCTCTATGGTCGGCCCTCGAAGTAAATACAAATACATATACAAATTTATATGCATTTGCAAGAAGAATCCTTTGTCTTTTTGGAGACACATATCGCTCACTCCTTTCAAAAACGACATAAAGCAAAAAACTTGATTTTTCAGGAGAACGTTTTTTAAGTTAAAAAATATAATACAATGTATTAAAAAATTAATATCAAGCCACTTATTGAACTTTTTACTGTGCAACAGATCTTTTTAGGTAAAACCTGAATGTTTTTTCTCCATTTGAAAAATATTTAGTATATTTAAAAAAATAATTAAACAATACCTTTTATTCAAAATGCAAAAACAACACTTTCTGCCCTGTAGCGGGTAAATATTAAGTTTAAAATATACCGCTTTTGCTGGGATATAGTACATTTTCTGGGCATTTCGAAAACATGCACAACTAAAAATTGACAATTTTTTATTTATGATGTTCTTGAAAAGATTGAGCGATATACGTGTGAACGGTTTTCCTCTGAGAATATAAGGAAGGGAAATGTTTCACTTTTATTTATTTTTTTACAAAAATGTTCGTGCGTGGGCAAATGGTTTGCACGGATTACAGTGCGCCCATAAACCTCCACCGCTGCCCCCTCAGAAGATGCGTTTAAATAAGGATGGTACCGTAGAACGGGGCTACTTGAACTTTGATGTGTTACTTGAGCCCAGTGCAAAAAAATATTTAGATATGTATTTGGTCTACAATAATGAACGTATGGACATGATTCATTGTCTCCCTGACAGGTGACACTTATTGTCACAATACGTTCATTATTGTAGACCAAATACAGATTTAAATCTCTAAGGGTCTTGTCTAAGGACAAGAAGACTAATTGATGTGTTTGCTTGGGCAGGGCTACCAGTGGGAGAGCAACAACCAGGCGGTCTGCGAGTGGCTGGAGCGCCAGCTGTCGGAGCCGCAGTCGGTGCTCAGCCAGAACATCCGCGCGGTCACCAAGGACGCGCAGGTCTGCCGCATCAAGGAGTGCCTGGACGTGAGTACCGACATCTCGTGATATCATGCGCGTCGAGACAACCACTCCGCAACGCTGAAAGTATTACTACTGGTGCATGAGACACTGTAACACTGTGTGCACTGCGATACAGTGCCCTATGCACCATCGGGTGCAGAGAGGAATAGGCAGATCTGCCGCCTCAAGGAGTGCCCCTCGTCTCATTCCGAGTGATGTCTCTGCGTGTCGAGACAACCACTCCATAACACTGAATATATTACTACAGTAAAAATTACTTTGTCAGCCTCCGTAGTGTAATGGTCAGCACGCTCGGCTACCGTTCTGGAGGTCCTAGGTTCGATTCCCAGGGGAGGGTAAATGGAAGTAAAAATTAAAAGTAGATTTTGTATATTAAAAGCAAGTTTTGAGTATAAATTAATCAATTTGTTCCGATGTCGGTAGACATGCCCCGAGGTGGCCATGGACGCGGCGTCCGAGATCTTCCGACTCCTGTCTCCGTCGCAGCGCGCCGAGGTCATCCGCACCCTCACGCAGGTCGAGCTGGAGGAGGAGAAGCAGCAGACCAGCCAGTAACCCGGAGATCATCTTCAACCATCTTCTCAAATTGGCAGCAGAAAAAAATCCATTGATTCGGCAGTCACTTTGTGATAAAATCTATCCATTTTTAATTTTAGTTTTACTTAAATACCACGTTTTTTAAATCTACTGTGACACGGTGTTTGAAAATGGTGCGAAATGCATTGAAACACGTGTCACACGGTAGATTTTAAGAAATAGTGGTATTTACTGAGTAAAACTTAAATTAAAAATGAGAGATATTAACCCTTCCCTTACGGTGCTAAAAACTTCCGCGTGCACCGGTGATATGTATTTTGTACACCATATGAAAATGTGGTTTAAAAACGGGAAAAATGTGAAATATTCCTAAATGTTGCTTTTATTGACCATAGTTGAAGCTGAAATGTAACAATTTTGTAATTTAATCTCTGGTAATTATCTGAAAACGAGAAAAAAATACATCGCAAGTAGCCGCAATAGCTGGCGTAGCAACACGACCGCCGCGTAAGACGATCTAGGCACTGCTAAACACGCTATGAGATGCGCATATAATGACATGAGAAACGTTGTATTGTATATTGGTGATTTAATCCCTGATTTTTTCAAAAATAATTTATTTCCATCGCTGCAAATGAATATCTTTATATTATAATACTTTCATGTTTTACATAATTATATTACGGAGGAATACAAAAATTGTGAGCCCGTATCTATTATATTTTATATTGATATTCTCATTTTCAAAGTGGAGTTGTAGTAAATACATATCACCGGGAGGGGAAGGCTAAAACATTGTTTACGGGGAACTTTTAAAAGCGTCTTCAACGGTTTCTTTCCAATAATATCCTTTATATGACCTAAAATAAAATGTATACCCACGCATAGGCCATGCCTTTGTGGGATCTTTTTTTGTATTAATATAGAATAGAATTTTTTGTACTTGTAATTATATTACATAGTGAAATGCAAGATAAAGAAGTAAAAAAACATACTGTTGGTAGAGAGCGGGAGACGCTTGCGAGCGTTCTATTTGCTTACTTTAGGTAGAGCGCGAGAGACGCCTGCAAACATTGTACAGATGAGAATCGGGTTTGTGGTTACTTGTGATTAGTAAACACCCTACTTAGAATACTAATTAGGGTCGGGGTTGATGAAAAAACCGCCTGACAACAATTTGTTAGTGGAAAAATTCATTATCTGGGATTACAATACGATTTCTCTTTATTTTTGGTAGCGTTAAACTCTTTCACTATCGATAAAACCGCCTGTCAGGTGTTAACTCAAACTACATGACACATATCGCTCACTCCTTTCAACAATGTCATATATCAAAGATTGTCAATTTTCAGTTGTCCATGTTTTCGGAATGCCCAGAAAATGTACTATATCCCAGCAAAAGCGACATATTTTTAACTTAATATTTACCCGCTACAGGGCAGAAAGTGTTGTTTTTGCATTTTGAAGAAAGGGTATTGTTTAATTATTTTTTTAAATATGCTAAATATTTTTCAAATGGAGAAAGAACATTCAGGTTTTACCTAAAAAGATCTGTTGCGCAGTAAAAAGTTCAATAAGTGGCTTGATATTTATTTTTAATATATTTTATCATATTTTTATACCTTAAAAAGGTTTTGATATATGACGTTGTTGAAAGAAGTGAGCGATATGTTTGTACAAAGTATACTAGGTCTTGTTATTGTATAGTTAAATGATAACCTTCGGTTAATATGAACGTGGGCTCATACAATCTGCTAAAGATTAAAAACAAACCAATATAAGATAATTTTAAAGTAATTTTTTCTATACTATAATAGTTTTTTTTGTAAATTGTATACCGTACTAAATTTAGTCTCACCAGACAAATTATTTATATAAAAAAATATGAAATATTTTGAGCTGTTCTAGAATCTGTTTGTCGTTGTTAAAAATGTAATTTTTAAAACGATAATATCAAATGTGTTTAAATATGAAAATAAAATGCTCGTATCACACTTTTGAGTTTATTTTATGCAGTATAGACACGATTAATTTTGAGAACTGTGGATGTTCTACAAAAACGAAAAAATTTAAATTTGCAAAATTTATTAACAAATGAACAGAAAATATAATTATGTTTATATTAAAGTTTTTCGTAATATAATATCGTTAAATGAAATCAACTTTTTAGACCGGAATTCTGAAAATGCCGTGGCTGTCAAATGTGTTCATGCCAAATCAAAAAATAGTATAGAGTATTTATATATTTATATATGCATGGTATTTATGCATGGTATTATGGTACGTCACTACGTACCATAATACCATACATAAATAAAACTTATTAACCTTTTAACCGCGTCAACTTTGTTCCTGAGAGACGCCCATACGCGGCGGTATTTCACCGTTTTTAAAATGATTACTTTTATCATGTATTTAGTTAAGAAACCATTTATTTTCCTAAACAAAAACGTTCAATGGGATTCATTGTGCCTTTTTGGTACTCTATAATACACGTGTGTCACATTATTCTTGAAATATATCGTAATATAAACAAATAAGATCGTAACAAATAAATCAAAGCACGCATCGTGTGTCACTCTTACCCACTGGCGATGCGTAGCGTCGAGAGTGAGACAGATATAGGGCATGATTATGGCGCGGACTAATTACCGACCGCAAGAAAAATCAGGGATCTGTTCTTTTATTTATCCTTGTGATGTTACAAATTATTAGTCAGATATTTCAACAGATGTCATGAGGCCAATGATTGACGTATTATTTTATCCAAAGTTCCACACCATGAAAAAATCCCTCCAAGTTGAACTGAGGTTCGAAACTTGGAGCAATGTAAAAACACATACGGTTATGTCAGCCGCGTATGGGGCATGTTTTATGAAAACACATACGGTTATGCGAGCCGCGTGGATCCGGTTAAATACCACTGTATTTAATAAGTTTTACTTATTAAATACCACTACGTATTTCTTTAATTGTATTGTGAACAGTGTTTGACAATGATGCGGAATGCATCGAAACACGTGTCACAATAAATTTTAAGATATACAGGTACATATTTACCAAGTAAAATTTAAATTAAAAATCAAATATTTTTGTCTCGCTCATTCTCAAACGTGAGAACTCGTGTGAGCGAGATGGAAAAACTTTGAGGATTGATTCACATAAGAAACTCCTGTTATAATATATTTTGTATTAGAAAAGCATTGTTAACTTTGTTGTATGGTAATATAACACTCTCTTTATCATTCATCCTTCACTTTGTGTAATAAATACCACTCGAAAACCCCCGATGCCAATTTTGCAGTCGAGCGTCTACCCCACTACACCACGGCGCCTGTCAAATGTCTACATTTGACCTGATGATGGAATGATTATTTTGAGGCCAGTAGTCACGAAGTAGTGTGTTTTTCAAAGTGGTACATATTACACAAAGCAAACGATGAATGATAAGATGGGTGACTTTCGTTAATTTTAAAGCTGTGCTATAATATTTCCTAAGTAGTCTCAAAATTCTTTTTAATGTTTTTTTCTTGTTAAATTGCGCAATGTGATATGTACGGAGTGTGGTTGGAAATTTTGGTGGACTTTGAAATGGTGCGATGCGTGTGATTGGATATTGTTATTGAAAATAAACTTAAAAATTTATCACGTATGAAAAAATATAATATTTTTTTTATAACATTTTGAGTGTGTCCAAATACCTCTTCACCTAGTGATTCAAGAACAAGGTTTCTAAATTGGTTCATATATATAGAACTTCCAAGAATTTGAGTAGTGTGGTTGTCAATAATGGGTAGAAGTGAACAAGTATTTGGACACACTCAAAATGTTGTAAATAAATTATCCGGTCAAATTATAAGCTTAAATAATAAAAATGAAAATGGTATTTTCTGGCGTTTCTCATGTGTGTGATTATAATCCAGGATTCGGACCTCACATACTAATATAAGAGTTTCTGCTTAGTAAAAAGCTTCTTAACATCTCACCAATAGATGTCTCTAGTGAAGTTCTAGTGATTCAAGAACAAGGTTTCTAAATTGGTTCATATATATAGAACTTCCAAGAATTTGAGTAGTGTGGTTGTCAATAATGGGTAGAATTGGTGAATGTTACACGCGTGTAAAGTGATCACTTAAACCAGCCTATGACGGTCGTCAGCCCCGTAAATGCCCAGACTTCCATATTCTTCTTCATCTTTGATGAGATGTCAAAAATAATATAATATTTTCTCGTGAACATTCATATGTCTGCTAGTTTGGTCCACAAAGAACCCGAATATTGTCTCGCTGATACTTTTAGCAGATCAGCTGACTAAATGTTCATTTACAACTAAACTTCACCAATGTGTAAAGGCAACTAGCCGTAACTCAAGTTGCGGCTGTTTGGCGTAACACGGCTCAAAGCATTCTCACAACTGGCCTCTATCATATACAATCACAGATTTTGCTCCATCTCTTTCCTTTACCGAGATATTCATTATCCAAATAGCCGCAAATTGTATTAATTTGATATTTGTTTTGGAAAAAATCATTATTTTTAAAGTCGTTTATCTCAAAACTTCTGTTTTTAACTTACGGCTATTTGCCTTTGCACATTAGCACAATAAAACCTTGATATAACAGACATCTATGTACGGAACAGATAGAATGGATAAAAAAACTGGTTACAACATTTCTTTTAGTCTAGATGTAATATTGTGGTATGTAATATGTATAATCTATTATTTTTGACATCTCATCAAAGATGAAGAAGAATATGGAAGTCTGGGCATTTACGGGGCTGACGACCGTCATAGGCTGGTTTAAGTGATCACTTTACACACGTGTAACATTCACCAATTCTACCCATTATTGACAACCACACTACTCAAATTCTTAAATAGATGTCTCTAGTGAAGTTCTAGTGATTCAAGAACAAGATTTCTAAATTGGTTCATATATACAGAACTTCCAAGAATTTGAGTAGTGTGGTTGTCAATAATGGGTAGAATTGGTGAATGTTACATGTATGTAACGTGATCGCTTAAACCAGCCTATGACGGTCGTCAGCCCCGTTAATGCCCAGACTTCCATATTCTTCTTCATCTTTGATGAGATGTCAAAAATAATATGAAAATAACTCCTGTAATTGGAGATAATCCAGATTTTGTGAACAAGTATTTGGACATACTCAAAATGTTGTACGTATAATCTATTTTCAAAATTGATGATTTCGGACTAATTTTGTGTTTTCAAATATAGGATTTTCAGCAAAAAATATTCAGGGAATTTGAAATTTGAAGATTTCATTGTGAATGAATCATAAACAATATAATGTGCATTTTTCCTTTTTGATATTTAATATAAATTGTCTATACATTAGTGATTTACCTTATGAAAGCGAATCAAATATGTATGAATATTTATTTTTAAAATGTTATATCGATTTTAGTATGCATAGCAATAATATCTTATTGTAACGGTGGTAACTGACCGGAGCATTTTGTCATAACGTAACGTCGTAACATCGCTCGCGGCGAGCGTGTTACGTTACAGCATCGCTGACCTCTGTCAGCGATGCTGTAACGCTGCTAATCGCGCTCACGCGATCAGAGCTCATTCAGAACACAACTGCTTGCTTGTGGTGCTCAGTGTTGCCATATGCCAAACCTAAAAATCTGAATTACAGTCTAGAAATCTGCATTAAATTAGTAGTCACACTCAAAATCTGTATGAATCTTTGCATTCGTAGTTAAAATGTCGGACGACGAAGACATGATTCTTGGTTCTGTGATTTTAATAAATTACAGCTTACTCCAGATGAGGAAAAAAAAATATTCCCTGCAGTTTGGGGAATTTCCCACAGATTGGCAACCTTGGTACTAACCTAAAACTGCATTCGACTTTGGATGGAGCATTCGGAAAGAGCGGCGAGCAGCTCGGCTCGCTGTACTGACTATACGAAACCTCGCATCGTAACATGTTACGTCACGATGAAATGCTCCGGTCAGTCTCTACCCTAAGAAGGCTTATTCCACGGTTCAACTGAGTTTATAAAAGTAGAATATTTATGAGGATATATTAGTTGTAAAATTTAAATTCTTCATTAAAAGAGTTTCCGATATATATACCCACGCCAAAAACGATCAATAATTTAGCAAAAAACAGGTAATTTTATTGACATTTTACAGTTTTTATAACACACCTGTTATTTTAGAATTCCTTCATACAATATCTTTATTCTCCCATAAATAAAATTTGTCATTTTACTATTCTGGTGAATAATTACACTGGCCAACAATGATTTTGTAACTGAAATTTTGATGACTGATTTGAACTAAGTTAATCGTTCTTATTCAAAGTCTATATGGTGACAAGCTTGTATCACGTGCTGTTACAGTCATATTACTGTTTGTATGGACCCCATACGTTGAAACCGTAATAGTGGTTGGTATCTAGACATGCTTTAGTCTAAGGTCTTAGGGATTCAAAAAAAGTATTGATAATTATGGAGTAACAGTGGAAATATATTAACTTATTAATATGGAATACGATAGCATTATATGTTTATATATATATTTATACATAAATAATGAGATAAACTAAGTCAATATCAGAATTAAAAATATCCATAACTAAAAAATCTGATGTGCTACATTTTTTTACTTTTGTTTTTGAATTCAGCTATGCAAAGTGCATAAAGATCAGGTATATTCATGCCAGTTACAAAATAAAAGTTGTGATTTGTTGGCCAGTCACTAAATAAAAGAGAAAAAATACAAAACTATACTTTAAATATAACAGTCAAATATTTTTTGATCAAGTAAAACTTTCTAAAAAAAAAACATGTTACATGACCACGGAAAAAGCTGAAAGAAAGAAGAAACATTTCCATAGAGAAAATTTTAATTGGGAACCTGTTTCAAAAACTATTTTCACAAATAATTCTCATTGAAATTTCTTCATATTTTTATGCATAATTAGCTTTTAAAGTTTGTTGCACACAAATTTAGATTTATTTCTTATAAAGGGCAACTGTTAGTTTAAGTTTTGTATAAAAGAATAATTTTATTTTTACAGCAATAAATTATTTTCATGTTACCCAATTCTTTGTTTTATTATATCATGTATTCATTAACTGTGGATGGCGTCTTAGTAGAACAGGTGGAAAAGTTTAAATACCTGGGTGTGGACCTGTGTGGTCAAACGTATCTGCGACGCCAAGTGATTGGGGCAAGCGAACAAGGCTGCAGCCATCTCAGGATGCCTGAAAAACTCTATATGGAAAAATCCTGAGATGAAGATAGGCAGCAAAATCAAGATTTACAAAACATGTGTCCGACCCATCATAACGTATGGAATCCAAAGTAGAGCGGACACCGTTGGCACAAAAAACGCGCTTAGAGTGTCAGAAATTAAGACTAAGAAGCATATCAGGCAAGAGTCTTCGAGATAGAATAAGAAACGCCAGGATCGGGAAATATGCGAGATAGAAGATGTCGTTAGGTGGGGAAGGCAACGAAGGAGACAATGTTATGCACATGTGAGGAGAATGAAACCATCCAGACTCCCCCACATTGCACTGTATGGCCAACCCCAAGGTTGTACCACCAAAGAGATGGATTGACAGCTGGGAATTGACATCGCAGGAGGCTAATCCCTCTTAAAAACACGCCAGAAGGCCTACACCAAGGTGAAGAAGAAGAAGAGGATATATTCAATAGACGTACTCCGAATAGGATTTTCATATAAGTGGACCTGAACCTTTTTGAAGGCAGGGAGCACTTTTGATCATAATGAAAATTCGCGGCACACCACAAAACTAAAGATTAAAAAAAACATACAAAGATAACTTTTATTAAAAATAAAGCTGATTATTTTATTACAGATAAGTTAAATGTTAAATAAATTTAAAAAAATACATAAAAACATACTCCAATGAAACTTTTTGAGGCGAAAATGATTCAATGTGACACCTGAGCTTGTCGGCTTTTACAAATTTTAGAAATATTATTGTTCGCCTCCGTAGTCTAATGGTCAGCACGCTTGGCTACCGTTCTGGAGGTCCCGGGTTCGATTCCCAAGGGGGGTAAAATAAATATAAGTGATTTTTCACTGTCATATTTATTCAATATTACCCTGGACTGGTACCTGGAGCGGAGGGCTGATCACCTTTCCTTCATGTGTAAAACGATTGAGATAACACTGCGTTTATATGAAGCAGTGCCCTATGCACCATTGGGGTGCGGTAAGGGTTTTATTATTATATTATATTTGATACAGCTTCTCTCATACTGTCATCCAAAATGCTAAGCCAAGGTTCACAATTTCTTTCAACGAACCTACCATTGATGGAGCACTGTCTGTATAAATTCCTACACATAACCCCCATCATATTTTCAGTTCTTCTAAGTATGATGATATAGAATCAAAGCTATCTTGCCCGCTGTTGAGGTGAGCGCATACAACTTCACTTAGCAAGGGTGCTGCCATCTAGCCATTATATTTGCAGGTCAAATCGCACAGTAAATGAGCCAACATTAAATTTAGCTTTTCATAGTTTTGATAGCTTGCGGACCACCGGTTAACCTTTTAACTGCCGGCAGGTACACGTATAGCGGTACCCAGCACGCCGCGAATTTTACAACAAAAATAAAACCTTCTAAACATATCATTATTGAAAGTGTAATAACGTTTATTTATAAAACTTACCAAATAAATAAAGAGCTCGTCGTGCAGTCATTTATCCATAATCATAAAATTAATTGTTCATGGTGCAGGGTTGTCACAAATTTTGTCATAGAAAATATGAAAACTAAATTATATGTCAAAAGTAATTTTCATATTATTTTTTGATATCTCATCAAAGATGAAGAAGAATATGGAAGTCTGGGCATTTACGGGGCTTACGACCGTCATAGGCTGGTTTGAGTGATCACTTTACACACGTGTAACATTCACCAATTCTACCCATTATTGACAACCACACTACTCAAATTCTTGGATGTTCTATATATATGAACCAATTTAGAAACCTTGTTCATGAATCACTAAAACTTCACTAGAGACATCTATTGGTGAGAATAAAAAAGTAATTGTTTATGTTACTTTAACATTAAAAGTATATACGTGTGTATATACTATGATTTTAACAATTTAAAAATTAAAAATCATTTGAATCGACACTAAAACCACTGTCATCAGATTCGGCAGTGACGGCAACTCGGGGATTATTGGACAACCCTGAGCGCCATCAGTTGTTCCGACGACAAAGCTCTCTTTAAAGTGGTAAAAACAAATTCTGTTTCAGTTCTAAGTATGCAAAGATATTCTCACTAGATGTCACTATGCGTTCAATATATTTGTACATTTTAAATAATTGATTTTCTTTACTAAAAGCCCATTTAAAACGGCGCGTCTCAAGACGTAATTTTTGTACGAGCGGCGCTCCGTTCACTGAAAATTATGCATCTAAGACGCTTTTGGCAGTTAACCGGTTAAAAACCACTGTCCTATATCTTACCTTCATCCATTTTACTAGTAGATTAACATCATATGCTTTGTTGTAGATTCCAGATCTAGTGGATAAGAAAACAAGAATAATGCAATACATTTTTATTATGTTTTATTTTATATAAAATATAAAAATATTACAAATAAAATTAGTTAGTAAAACATTCTTTCAAATAAAAATAAAAAATCCTTTAGGGTAAATGTATCATTTTGTAGGGGGATGTTTTTTGAACGAAATCTCCTTTCAAAACAATATTTTAAACGTGTTCAAATCTTTGTTCACAAATGCTGGGATCTTGTTGAATTAATATATGTAAGTCTGGGCATTTACAGGGATTACGACCTATCATTGGTCCATATACACTGTGGAACATTCGACCCATGATTGACAACCATGTTGCCAATATTTCAAAAGTCAAACAACGGTTTAAGTTTGAACTAAAACTTAGCATAAAAATCTCAGCATATGGCAGCATTGAAATGAATATCAAAGGAATTTGAAATGTTCCTTCGATATGGAATATGTATTTCTCAAACATAATTCATGTTCCCTGATTCTTGTTTTGAATTTTCTGGAAGTCTTACCAATGTACAAACTGCCTTCAACCTTCAACGACCTAAACAACTCTAAAATTTAGAATTAGCTTCACATACCGTGTTTGAAAATGATGCGGAATGCATCGAAACACGTGTCACAGTAGATTTTAAGAAATAGTGGTATTTACTAAGTAGAACTTTAATAAAAAATGGATAGATGTTACCACAAAGTGACTGCCGAATCAATTAATGAAATCATCAATTCTGTTATAACCGTCAATAAATAATGGAGAAAAAATTCAAATGTGTACCTTTAATATACAGCTGACAAATGTTTTTCAATCAAGTAAAAACATAAAAAGAAATATGTCAACATAACCATGGAAAAAACTGGAAGAAAGAAGAAACATTTCCATAGACAAAATTTTAATTTGCACAATTTTCACAAATCGCTCACTCCTTTCAAGAACGTCATAAATCAAAAATCGTCGAATTTCAGATGTGCATGTTTTCGGAATGTCCAGAAAATGTACTATATCCCAGCAAAAGAGGCATATTTTTTAACATAATATTCACCTGCTACAGGTCAGAAAGTGTTGTTTTTGCATTTTGAAGAAAAGGTTTTGTTTAATGAATTTTTTTAAATAAATTAAATATTTTCAAATGGGGAAAAAACCTTCAGGTTTAACCTAAAAAGATCTGTTGCACAGTAAAAAGTTCAATAAGTGGCTTGATATTTATTTTTAACACATTGTATTATATTTTTAAACTTTAAAAACGTTCTCCTGAAAAATCAAGTATTTTGATTTATGACGTTCTTGAAAGGAGTGAGCGAAATGAGAGAGTTCATATTGAGAGTTTGAAAAAGTTTTGGAAAAGCAGAAATTGAATGATACTTAATTAATTAATTAATTTAAAAAAACAGAGAAGTATTTGTGATTTTATCATTATACAAAATACAAAAATACTTCAATCTCATACTATTTCTGTGAGCCTACGCAGCTCATTATTTAAATAGGTATCAAATTGCGGTAGAGTGGGTTCGAAACGAGAAACTCTGACTCGAGAGTCCGCGACACTAACCACGGGACCACAATCCGACGGGATTTTGTAGGTTATGTTGAAGTCTAGGCTATTCCGACCGGGATGATGAAGCTAATGTCGTCTCCGACGCTGCCCCACGATGCCCTGTTGAGCTGGTACGTGGTGACCCAAGCCGCAATCACTACGGCCCACACCACAGCGCCTATACCCGACCAGATAACATCTAGAAAATATGTGACAAAATGAGTTATTATATTTATGTATTAATTGTTAAATAAAACAGATTTGCACAGTGCACAACGGAGTCCTGGTTCCAACTCTAATGTATTTGAATGTATGAATGTGAAACATGGAGTTGGCAAAAGAAGGATGAAAGTAGAATGAACGCAGTCGAAATGCGATCTCTCAGAAGAATGTGCGACAAAACGATGTATGATAGATGTACGAATAGTGAAATAAGGAAGGAATGCAAAGCTGAGATAAGCATTATCGATAAAATTAAGAAAGGTGTGTTGAGATGGTTTGGACATGTAGAACGAATGAGTGAGGAAAGAACGGTAAAACAAATTTATGAGGAGAATGTTAGCGGGAAAAAAAGCAGAGGAAGACCGAGAAAAACATGGCACGATCAGGTATGCCAAATACTTGAAAGTGGTCAGGTTAGGAGTCGTAACAATCGGCGGGTATGTATGAGGAGATGCATGAACGTGGAAGAGGCGAAGAATGTTTGCAAGGACAGAGTGGTGTGGCGCTCTACTCTCTCTGCCTACCCCTGCGGAGAAGCGGCGTGATGGTTAGTAAGTTAGTTAGTTTAAAACAGATTTTTTGAGAACTAAGTTGTATTTTATTGTTAACACATTGTAGTCGGGCGCTTCGAACAATAGACTCTAGCCTACAGCGGGTGTTTTTCGCGATTAGCGCAAAAATATATCGCTTTCTTAAAATTGACACAATTTCTAAACCAAATAATATTTTCGATTGAAATTTTCAAAGAAATCATATACGACATTTGATCATCAAAAATAAATTACATTCATAATTTTTAATTGTCCGCCTCCATAGTGTAATGGTCAGCACGCTCGTCTACCGTTCTGGAGGTCCCGGGTTCGATTCCCAGGGGGAGTCAAATAAATATAAGTGATTTTTTCACTGTCATATTTATTCAATATTACCCTGGACTGGTACCTGAAGCGGAGGGCTGATCACCTTTCCTTCATGTGTAAACGATCAAGATAACACTGCGTTTATATGACGCAGTGCCCTATGCACCATTGGGGTGCGGATAAGGGTTTTATTATATTATTATTATATCTAAATCATTACTTACGTGAAGGCAAGTGATTTTTTCACTCTAATATTTATTCAATATAAAATTAAAATAACTAAACGTACCTACATATCCCATTACCCAATGAACCCTTATTTTCAAGTCATGTATTGCAGTCAAATAACACTTCTTCAAACCCTTATCTGCACCCAAATGGTGCATAGGGCACTGCATCATATAAACGCAGTGTTATCTTGATTGTTACCACATGAAGGAAAGGTGATCAGCCCTCCGCTTCAGGTACCAGTCCAGGGTAATATTGAATAAATATAACAGTGAAAAAATCACTCATATTTATTTGACCCCCTCCCTGGAAATCGATCCCGGGACCTTCAGTACGGTAGCCGAGCGTGGTGACCATTAGACTACGGAGGCGGACTAACACTAAATTAATCTAAATTGGTTCGTATATCTAGAACTTCGAAGAATTTGAGTTTTTTTTTTGAGTCACCTAACGTCCAAGTGAGTCTGAAGTCTAGCTACGGCTTATGCACCACTTATCATGTCCCTACTCAGGCTTCAATTTTATAAGTTTCATAGCCTATGCTTACTTGTGAGTGGATTTTTTTTTTTTTTTTTGTTTATTTTTGGCAAAGCACCCAATTTTGGGTGATACCTGCCATACTAGTGATTTTATATACTTAAATAATTTTTTTTTTTTTTTATTGATTTTTTTTGGGGTCACACGCTTTTGCTATACTTTTTTAAATGTTTAATAATCGCACCGTTAACATTTTTCGAGTTCATTGACAATAGGTGTTGGACATTCAGCGGGAAGGACAAACCCTCAGACCGAATGTCCTGAATGAACTCGAGGTTAGGGAGTAAGGGGCAGTCGAAAAATACGTGGTCAGCAGTCTCATCCTCCTGTCCACACGCGCACAACGAACAAGTTAGAATATTAATCCTTTTGAGGTGGGATGCAAGTACTGTGTGTCCGATCCTCAGCCTACACAGAAGGGACACATTCAGCTTGGGAATCCTAACTTTGCGGAACCAAGGGGATTTGGGTATCACGGGTTGGATTGACTTGTAATAGGATCCAGTGGATGTTATGGAGAACATTTCATTCCATTCCTCGCTTGCACCAGCTTTGAGCCCACTAAGGTAGTCAGGAATGGGAAGGGTGAATAGACTGGGAACCACGCCACAGTCCCGGGCTTCCTTGGCCATGGAGTCCACCCTCTCATTACCTGTAATTCCTATATGAGATGGAATCCAAACTATCGAGACAATTTTATTTTCAACATTAACCATATATAACATTCTTTTTATATCACAAAGAATATGATTATTCTTAAGGACAGAGTGATTATTATTTGAAGATAAAAGGTTCACAACGCTGAGAGAATCAGTAAAAATTACTGTCGGTGACAAGGATTGTTTAATAATTATTCTCAGAGCCTCTCTAAGGGCCACACATTCCGCTGTAAATATGGATGCTTCACGAGGTAATTGGAATTGCTCTTCTATATTAAGGGAAGGAATATATAATGCAGCACCACACGCTCCTACGGCACTTTTTGAGCCATCAGTATATACTGCAACGTGGTTAGGCCAAAGTTCTTCCAACTTTTGTATGAATAATCGTTTAACATAAGAGGCATTAAGAACCAACGAGGTCTTATCTATTCCAATAGAAAGAAATACATCAGGTTTATAAATAGCAGCTTCATATGAAATGTTATATAACGGAAGAGTGGCTTCAAGAGGACATGACATGGTGTTTACAATGTGATGCCAGGATCTACAGAGAATAGGAGGACTGTCAGTATTTTTGTTGGAGGTTGATTGAAAAAAAGCATGAAGAAGTTGAAGCCTCGGAAAAATTGGATGATTACTATCGTTAGTCCTATTGAGGATGAATTTGTTGGATAATAGTTTTTTCCTCAAAGAGTACGGCATATCAACACACTCCGCTTGTAAGGCAATCACAGGAGATGATTTCATTGCTCCCAAAATTAATCTGAGGCATTTATATTGTATCCTATCTAATTTAGATTGCAGATACTTTGGAAGAGGGTCCATTATAAAGCACGCATAATCAATATGACTTCGGACAAGAGCGCAGTAAAGCATGTTCATTGTAGTCGGGTGGGCACCCCACCACACTCTTGAAACTGCCCGTAGGATGTTAATATTCTTTTCACACTTAGCCACAATGTTTTCAATGTGTTTGTTCCATGACAGCTTATTATTCAATGTGACGCCCAAAAATTTTACATTGTCCTTCACAGGAATCCGAATTTTCCTCAATTTTATATTTAACTCGGGGATGTTACGCTTTCTAGAAAATACTACTATTTGGCTTTTGGACGGAGCCAATTCCAAATTACTTTCCTCGAACCATGCCCCGACGGGTTCCAGTGCCCTATTCAATACACTCGAAGCGCGAGGTGTGGATTTGTCTGATGTATACAGCACGAAGTCATCCGCATACTGCAAAATGGAGATTTCAGGGGGAATATGTGTTTGAAGATCCTGAGTGTAGATGTTAAATAACAGTGGACTCAATACCGATCCCTGTGGCAGACCTTTGTACACCGTTCTAATCACGGATCCTTTTGGAGTATCTATGGCAATATCTCTATTGCACATCATATTAAATATCAGGCAGCCAACACCACTGGAGATCCCGAGGGCATTCATTCTTTCCAGCAGTAATGGGAGAAGGACATTATCATAAGCACTACTTGCGTCCAAGAAGCAGGCGATTAAGTCGGTTTTACAGGACCGTGAAACATGGATATCAGTAACTAGTACACTTAGGTTGTCGATGCAGGATTTATTTTTTCGAAAACCAAATTGCCAGTGCGGTAGGAGGTTATTTCTCTCTACAAACCACTCGAGCCTAGTCTTTACCATGCGTTCCAGAATTTTGAGAAAACAACATGAGAGGGCAATTGGCCTGTATGAAGTTCCAAGGGATATATCCTTACCAGGTTTGGGGATCGGGACTATGATTTGTCTTTTCCAGGAGTCTGGGATTGTGCAAGATTTTAAAATGAGATTATACATTTTTAGGATTAGGATCATAAATGGTTTAGGAAAGTGTTTGAAAAAGGAATAGGGAATCATGTCATGGCCCGGAGAAGAATCTCCAGAAGATTGGATTGCCATCGATAATTCATCGAGTGAAAACGGAGATGTTAGGTAGTCAGCGCCTGGAAGGATTGGGGGTTCTCTAGGGAGTTCGGAAATACTGGGAACGTAAGATGGAGCAAGTTTCCCAACAAAATCCTCTATCCAGGATGTACATTTGGAAGTGTTCACCTTCGGAGAGTATGATCCTCTGAATCTTCTTATTGAATCCCAGACATCCCCGAGCGGGGTTTCGGGAGACAAAGAGTTACAGAGATTTTGCCAACCCTGTCTTTTTTTTTTTCTAAGAAATTTTTTAGTTAGGGCCTGTACGTGTCTAACCTCCAAAAAGTTGTCAGAAGTTATATTTCTTTTATACTTTCTTATACTGGATGCTCTATTTTTAACCATTTCCGTGCATTCCTTATCCCACCAAGGAGGGGAGTACTTGTGCAAAACCTTTTTAGATATGGGGATAGCAACGTTGGCCACCTCGATTATCAACTCGTGGATTTTGTTAGCTATTGTGTTGGGGTTGTTATTGTCACCATCGATCGACAGGGACTTGGACTTAGCATTCAATGAATCTTCAAAGATTTTCCAGTCAGCCCTACCGATCAAATAGTTAGATCTCTTGGGTTTATGACGACTGTGATTTGAGGAATTAATCATTTTGATGATGATAGGGAAATGATCACTGGAGAAAGGGTCACTCAATAGATTCCAAGAGGACAAGCTTGCCAGGTTGCAGGAACAGATTGAGATGTCCAAGGCGTTTTGGCTATGATTAGCCGGAGCAATACGCGTTGGATCACCATTGTTCAATATACATAAGTTTGATTCCTCCATGAAATCAACGATGGCCCTTCCTGCAGTGTCGGACGACGTACAGCCCCAGGACGTAGAATGAGCATTAAGGTCTCCCAAAATGTAGAAATTTGGGGAGAGACAACTCACGATAGATCTCCAGTATGATTGCTTAAATACGTTTCTGGGAGCTGAGTAAACGGAAACAATTGATAAATCTAGAATTTTTATGGCTAATATTTGCATTCTGGGATGTGATGGAAGTGGAATCAAATCGAAAATTAAATTATTTTTTATTAAGATAGCTACACCGCCCCTTCCGTCAAGGCGGTCGTCTCTGACACAAGAATAGCCAGGGAATGAGATAACTGAACCCGGAGAGAACCAGGTTTCAGATAGGGTCGCAATATCAATTTTGTGAGAGCGGATTAAAAGATTGATGTCATCTCTGTTGGATACTGCGCTACGACAGTTCCATTGGAGAATCGAAAGAGAATTAATTGAAGTGATTTGGGCCATTTTGTATGAAAGCTTGAAGGACAGGAATAATAATAGCAACGTTGGACGGTAAGGATTTTTGGGAGAGTAAGAGATCAAGTAATATGGTTAGAATGGATTTAGAGAAAGATTCATTAGAGAAGGCGAGACTCTGTGATAAACTTTCAGCAGAGTTTGAGTTGATGGCTGGAGAAGAGCTTTGATTGATAGCACATCCATCGGGTGATTGGTAATTTACCGAGCCATTGGGATGGATGAGAAGGGAGTTATGGTTGGATCGGTCGTAGCCGGGAATAAGAGGAGCTCTGGGAGTTTTGTATGTAAATTTGGCACGATTTTTTTGGGGAGCGGTAATTGTGGCGGGTAGTGAATTGAGTGTAGCTTCACCATCTAAAGAGGATTTTGAAATGTTTTGAGAAGGATGTTTATTTGAGGATTTTAAGCTATCCGCATAGGATTTCCCCTTACTAAACGTCTGTTTAGAAGCTTCAAAATAGGAAATATTTAATTCTGACATATTTTTCTTAATCAAATTTTGGCGTATAAACTCTGGGCAATTACGATTGGTAGAAAAATGGTTGCCAGAACAGTGTATACAGCTGGCGTTTTCTAAGGAAGCGGAACATGACTCTCCTAGGTGGTTGGATCCACATTTGTAGCACCGAGGCTGGGAACGGCATACTGGTTTCGAATGACCAAATCTACAGCATTGAAAACATTGCATTGTGGGAAACATATAAAATTCCACCTCTACAGCGGAGTAACAAAAGAAAATTTTTTTAGGGAGAATTTGTCCTTGAAACGTAAGCACGACTGTTTGGGTCGGTACCCATGTATGATTAGAAGAGTCTGGAGATGTTACTTTCCGAGAGAGACGGCGAGATTTGATAATTCTACCGCAATTATCTGGGAGGGTCACATTCTCCAGAATGTCCTCATGGGACCATTCTGTCGGAATGCCCCTAACCAAACCCATGCGTGACACCATATGATATGGGATGTATGCCTTGTAATTATTTTGATTGAGAATACCTTGTTTCTCTGCAAAACTATTTGCAGCCTCGAATGAATTAAGTTCTATGGCAATCCTATTGCGGCCAATAGCCCGTATACCACCTCGAGGTATGATTTCCTGTATTTTATTATTAAAAAGGAGTTTTCCTACCTCTAAGCTATTGATGGAGGAATTTTCTGCAATTTTTTGAATATAAACAATAAAAGGACCGACATCCTTTTCTGTATACAAATTTTTCATTGTTTCATCTCTCGAATGAGTGTTCATACTTACCTGCTTTGACGGTGGAGGACCTTCTTCAAAAGAATCTGCCTTAAGGTTTCGCTTATACCTCACCGTTGGGTGAATAATGGGCGAACCCACATTGGAGTAATCTTCAAATCTAGGATCTGGGGGATCTGGAGGTTTTTCACCTGCCTCCATATTTAATAAGTTTTAAAGTAAAAGACTTTAAATATAAAGAACAAAAAAAATATATAAAAAAATTATAAAAAAAAAAAAAAAAATATTATTGTTACAAAAAAATGATTTATAACTTGAAATGTTTAAAAGGACTCTAGTTTTATAAATAAAGGGCACAGAAAACGATAGTTTTAATGCAAAACTATATAATTAATAAACTACGATAACATTTGGTTCACAAAACTTCGATTATATTATTTTTAAACACAAAAAACTAGGAGCACTATAACTAAGCAGTTGTATGTTTGACAGTTCGTCGTGTTCGTTGTGAGTGGATTTACTCTTTATGATTAAAGTTACTATAATTTCATGTAATTCATGAGTGAAAATTCTAGGCAAAAACACTCGCTATGTCGCTAGAGCCATGAGTTTATGCATTTCAATGATTCTAAGTTAGCAGTGAAGTTATTAAGTTAGGTGTATGATTTTAATTCTTGATTTTACTCAGGTAATGAATTTACTTATGTGTTCTTATATCTATGTGCATACTTTAGAAGAATTTGAGTAGTGTGGTTGTCAATAATGGGTAGAATTGGCGACTGTTACACGCGTGTAAAGTGTTCACTTAAACCAGCCTTTGACGGTCGCCAGCCCCGTAAATGCCCAGACTTCCATATTCTTCTTCATCTTTGATGAGATAACTAACTAACTAACTAACCATCACGCCGCTTCCCCGCAGGGGTAGGCAGAGAGAATCGAACGCCACACCACTCTGTATTTGCAAACATTCTTTGCCTCTTCTACATTCATGCATCTCCTCATACATACCCGACGATTATTACGACTCCTGACCCGGCCGCTTTCAAGTATTTGACATACCTGATTGTGCCAAGTTTTCCTCGGTCGTCCTCTGCTTCTTTTTCCAACTACATTCGCCTCATAAATTTGTTTAACCGTTCTTTCTTCACTCATACGCTCCACATGTCCAAACCATCTCAACACACCTTTCTTAATTTTATCGATAATGCTTATCTCAGCCTTACATTCTTTCCTTATTTCATCATTCGAACATCTATCAAACATCGTTTTGCCACACATTCGTCTGAGGGATCGCATTTCGACTACATTCAGTCTGCTTTCATCCTTCTTTTGCCAACTCCATGCTTCACTTCCATACATAAGGGTTGGAACCAGAACTCCATTGTGTACTGCCAGTTTAGCTTCCGCTGATAGATTTTTATTTGCTAAAACTGATTTTAGTGCACCATTCACTCTGTTCCCAGCATTCACTCTCCTTTCTATGTCTTTATCAATCCTTCCAACCCTAGAAAACATACTACTAGATGAGATGTAAAAAAATAATATGAAAAAATAACTCCTTTAATTGGAGATAATTCAGATTTGTGAACAAGTGTTTGGACACACTCAAAATGTCGTTAAAAAATCTTTTCTTATGTAGAATTTGTTAAAATGATAAATGTAGAAATGGAGGTGAAAGTTCTTACATTGTTTTATCTGTTTTTGTTCATCGTATGGCGGTTTCCGGAACCCCTCTGAGAAGAACCAACACGCATTTACCGCCCACACGAAAGGAAGGAGTAGAAACCCAACTGCGAATAATAAAAACAACAAATAATCGCGGAACATAATGACAAATCGACAAAAACGAGAAATGGACTATTGGAGCGCGCATTATCGATTCATTTACACTTACCCCTAAAGTAAAACCTGCACAAATACAGTTTTTGATCATTGGGGACCCTGTTTAAATCCATTTCGGTTATTATTTAAGCAATTTACCAATCATACATTATTTAGAAACGGGAATGAAAGACTGTTAGCGTCCCGATTACAGATAACTGGATGACACATAATTTGACAGATCAGCCATAGAAAAAAGAATGTGCTTTAT
The DNA here is from genome assembly GCF_059751285.1 of Brachycentrus maculatus. Taxonomy (NCBI): domain Eukaryota; kingdom Metazoa; phylum Arthropoda; class Insecta; order Trichoptera; family Brachycentridae; genus Brachycentrus; species Brachycentrus maculatus. The sequence continues at coordinate 249,317 of NW_028280855.1, forward strand.
GCATAGATAAAACCTTTTATTCTATGCATAAAGCATATCATACACACTGGAATAAACAGTGGAACCTCTCAAAACGAGCACCCCTCATAACTCGCACAAATAGCAAAAAAAAATAAAAATTGCTCCCTTAGCGAGCGATGTTTCGCATAACGAGTAACAGAGGAAGGAGAAGTTCCTTTTCACGACATTCACGTAGTCAAATGTGATTTGAAACAGTAACTGTGAAGTCTACAGTCAATGAGATTGTGTCATTAGCCAATATCATGGGACTCGAGGTGGATAGCAACGATATTGAAGAGCTTGTGAAAGAGTACAGCCAAGAGCTGACCACTGAAGAGCGTATGTAGTTTCATCGTGTTTCAGAGCAAGAAATTATGGAGGAGAGTTTGTTAGTGGTTTAAGAAAAAGTAGCGGAGCAACAATCTTCTAGCACAATAAGAGAAATGCTGAAAGCATGGGAAACTGTTGCATCGTATATTAAGAAGCATCACCTTAATAAGGAGGTGGCTATTCGTGTTACAAATTTATTCCATGATAATGCTGTGACACATTTTCGCCAAACTTTCAAGCGTCGGCAAAAACAAATGTCTAAACACAGTTTTCTAGTTAAAAGGGATTAATTGTTTGACATAAATTCATATATTTATCTGTATTATATTCCAAGTGATTACACTTATTAACAATTTACAAGTAATTTTATTTGATAAATCGTTAAAAAATCATATAAAAAATTTAATTTTCTTTCGGCCTGGAACGCATTATCGTATTATACATTGATTTGTAAGGGAAAAAATGTTTCGCTTAATGAGTAATATGCTGGAACAAATTAAACTCGTTATGAGAGGTTCCACTGTAGTTTTGTTGGTTTGCATTTTTCAATTCACTGCCGACAAATTTTCAGCAGTGGTCCTCCTGGGCGGCGCGAACCTGATGCCTTGTAAAAGAGGCAAGGTTGATGGCGGCTTTCGGGAGGCATGCGAGTACATGACCTAGCTAACTGAATCGCCTTTTCTTGACAACAGTTGTGACCAAGATTTGCTGCGTCCTACGCCGTATCTCTTCATTCCTCACAAATTCAAACCACCGCACGCCTAAATTCTTCTTGAACCTATTCACAAAAGTACACGGCTGCCTGGAGACAGTCAACAGTCCGGCTTCTCTTGAGGAGTGCAACGTGGTTTCCTCCCAGCAATGAGCAAATGCTGACAAGTTCCTGATTGGCTCACACTAGATTATCCCTCCTGTTCCCAACACAGATTAAAATATTTTTTTTAAAATTTAGTTATAAGAAACAAAAATCCACTTAATGATCTAAAAACCTTGAACGTAATAAATGCAATACCCATCTAAAAAAAAAGTACATGGCTGCTCTGGGCCCTTGTAAGGTGCCATGTTTCACAACCGTACAAGAGAATAGAAGCAATGCAGGCATTGTATTGTGAATACCTGCCCACATCCTTTATTCCTAACACATACTAGCATAACTAGTAGCGTTGGCACAAAAAACGCGCTTTGAGTGTCAGAAATTAAGAAACGCCAGGATCAGGGAAATATGCGAGATGGAAGATGTCGTCAGGTGGGGATGGCAACAAAGAAGACAATGGTATGTGCATGTGAGGACAATGGAACCATCCAGACTCCCCCACATCACGTCCTACACGGCAAACCCTAAGGTAAAGAGATGGATGGACAGCTGGGAGTCGACATCACAGGCGGCTAATCCCTCTTAATAGCAGGCCACAAGGCCTACACCAAGAAGAAGACATACTAGCAACTGCATGTGAAGAAGACATACTAGCAACTGCATCAGTGGTCAAGTTGGCAAGCCTAACTCAGTCTGTGTGCGCGATGCGTACTCAAGTTTTCAGACAAGTTTTTCAATATCACTTATTCTATTTGAATCATGGGTATTCTAAGCCTTATCTGCACCCAATGGCCCATAGTGCACTGCATCGTATTGACTTTTTGTCCGTCTTCATAGTGTAATGGTCAGCTCGCTCGGCTACCGTTCTGTAGGTCCCGGGTTCGATTCCCAAGGGGGGTTAAATAAATATAAGTGATTTTTCACTGTCATATTTATTCAATATTACCCTGGACTGGTACCTGAAACGGAGGGCTGATCACCTTTCCTTCATGTGTAAACGATCAAGATAACACTGCGTTTATATGACGCAGTGCCCTATGCACCATTGGGGTGCGGATAAGGGTTTTATTATATTATTCTTATATCTAAATCATTACTTACGTGAAGGCAAGGTAATCACTCCAGCGCTTCAGGGACCAGCGGTCCAGGGTTATATTAAATAAATATCAGTGTGCAAAAACACTAATTTCTATTTTCACCCCCCCCCCTGGGAATCGAACCCGGGACCTTCAGTACGGTAACTAAAAACGCAAACCATTACACCACGGAGGCGGACAACATTCTAACTTTTCTTAATTTTTTTTTTGGAATTTTAACTTTTGTATAAAATACAATATAATGTCCAATTTAAAGTAAAAAACCTGTATAGAAAAAAGAAAACGTTCTCTTTATTTATAACAACTTTTATTATAATATTTTACACACTTTGTACATAAAAATTAACAATATGTATATCCAGGGCTTTTTTAAGCAGAAAAGGTCCCGGAACTCACTTATTTACTCCCAGAAAAGATCCCAAAACTCACTAAAAATAATATTCAAATATCATTTAAATATTCGTTACAATACCATATTTTATCATTTTGACAAATTACATAAATATAGATTGTAATTAGGTAAGCGCAAACATTATTTCGACGTGCCCTACGTAAAGTGCTCTAACTACATTTTTGTCAATTTTGAGATATTTGGTGTATGTTATCAACTGACCGTTATCTACATATATAAACAAACAAAAAAAATATATAAAATACATTACACCTAGTTTTCAGGCGTATGAGACACTATCTACATCGAATTTTAAAAATGAACTGAACTCCTAAAACACTTACTACTGAATTTTGACAAAGCATAAAGTATTAAAATGTCTAAAAATGTTTTAAAATGTTTAATTTAAAATGATTCTATACAATATTTTATTGTGTTTTTGAATGTATAATACTAGTTTAGAATTTCAGATAAAACGGTTAGTTAATAAAAAAAAATATGTTGAAAAAATCTTCTAAGCTCTCTCCTGTACAGTAACAGATTTGCAGATAGAATACTTTACGTAGGGGCCGTCAATTTGTCTAATTGATTTAGAAGAAAATATATATATATATATATCTGTGAAAAAAGATGCTGTAACGCCGTTCCACTGCATTGCATGAAAATAAAGAAGCCCTGCATATATCTGTCCACTCAATATGATGAAGAATGGCTGTAAAACGATTTTTATATTTTAAAAGTAGTATATATTGTGATTTATATAAAAATATTGTGTATTTGTAAAAATGAACAAAATCACGATCACATTTCATTGATCAATCGTCACCGCGACACTGCATCACACCACCCAGAAGCTTTGCAACGCCAGCTGGTCAGATAAAACATTGTTGTCGGGCAGTTTTGTTCATCAACCCCGCCCCTAATTATACTCTGGCAGTCTGCCGCCCGACCCTCAGTATACTAATCACAAGTAGCCGCAACACCCAATTCCCATCTGTACAATGTTTGCAGGCGTCTCTCGCGCTCTACCTAAAGTAAGCAAATAGAACGCTCGCAAGCTTCTCCCGCTCTCTACCCACAGTATGGAAAAGGACCCTAATTATACTCTGGCAGTCTGCCGCCCGACCCTCAGTATACTAATCACAAGTAGCCGCAACACCCAATTCCCAACTGTACAATGTTTGCAGGCGTCTCTCGCGCTCTACCTAAAGTAAGCAAATAGAACGCTCGCAAGCGTCTCCCGCTTTCTACCGACAGTATGGAAAAGGACCCTAATTATACTCTGGCAGTCTGCCGCCCGACCCTCAGTATACTAATCACAAGTAGCCGCAACACCCAATTCCCATCTGTACAATGTTTGCAGGCGTCTCTCGCGCTCTACCTAAAGTAAGCAAGTAGAACGCTCGCAAGCGTCTCTTTCCCGCTCTCTACCGACAGTATGGAAAAGGACCCTAATTATACTCTGGCAGTCTGCCGCCCGACCCTCAGTATACTAATCACAAGTAGCCGCAACACCCAATTCCCATCTGTACAATGTTTGCAGGCGTCTCTCGCGCTCTACCTAAAGTAAGCAAATAGAACGCTCGCAAGCGTCTCCCGCTCTCTACCGACAGTATGGAAAAGGACCCTAATTATACTCTGGCAGTCTGCCGCCCGACCCTCAGTATACTAATCACAAGTAGCCGCAACACCCAATTCCCATCTGTACAATGTTTGCAGGCGTCTCTCACGCTCTACCTAAAGTAAGCAAATAGAACGCTCGCAAGCGTCTCCCGCTCTCTACCGACAGTATGGAAAAGGACCCTAATTATACTCTGGCAGTCTGCCGCCCGACCCTCAGTATACTAATCACAAGTAGCCGCAACACCCAATTCCCATCTGTACAATGTTTGCAGGCGTCTCCCGCTCTCTACCGACAGTATGGAAAATATGCTTTTTAAGCGTTTCCCGCAAATAATGTGTAATCTCTCTTCACATAACGAGGGGCCGTGGCGTAGTTGGGTAGACGCTCGGCTGCCAACTGGCGTCGCAGGTTCAATTCTGCCAATTGTAAAATGAATTCAAGTAAGATTTATTTTAAATTGTCCGGGTGTTTGTGATGCATTTTTTATTTACCTTCCCTATCCTTACTATCCTACCTGCAGACAAGCCTCGTAAAAAGCGATTTGCGGGTTATGTCTTTAAAAAATTAAAAAACAAAACAGATGCTTCTTTAACGAGTGACATTTCGTATAACGAGTGGAGGAAGTAGCAGAGCAACAATCTTCTGACGCAATAAGGGAAATGCTAAAAGAATGGAAAACTATTGCATCGTACATTGAAAAGCATCACCCTTATAAGGGAGGTGGCTATGCAACCTACAAATTTAACTTATGATAATGGTGCGTAATGTTTTTAACCAAAATTTAAAGCGTAGGCAAAAAAAATGTCAAAAAAAATTAAATTATTTATCATAAATTCATAAATAATAAACTAATATTTTTTTCACTTTATGCAAATCAAAATACCATTCCAGGTATGTAGACTTAAAAAAAATATATAAATTTAATTTAATTTAAATAAAAGAGTATTTTTTCATATTATTTTTTGACATCTCAACATGGATGTAGAAGAATATGGAAGTCTAGGTATTTACAGGGATCACGACCGTCATAGGCTAGTTTAAGTGATCACTTTACATACGTGTAATATTCACCAATTCTACCCATGCCATGATTGACAACCACACTACTCAAATTCTCGGAACTTTTATAAATATGATTCAAATTTTAAACAAAATTCTTAAATTCACTAGAAGTTAACTAGAGACATCTATGGTGAGTCAGTAAAAAGCTGGTTTCATCTCATGTTGCCGACGGAGGTTAAAGGTCCAATTAAAATATGGAACAAAGGCAAAATAAAGGAATGGGTAAATTATCAAGAGTTAATTCTATGAAAATTGTACAATAGTTTATATTTTTTAAATTATTTTCTCTCTTTTTTCTGTATTAAAATGGATAAAAACAAGAAAAAACGTAAGTAAAAAGAACTTCACTGACAAGACACACAAGGTGGCTTGGTGGGTCAATGCATTTTTAAAAAAAAATATGTTTATATTGTTCTTTTAACCGGATCCACGCGGCTCGCATAGCCGTATGTGTTTTAACAAAACGTGCCCCATACGCGGCTGACATAAGCGTTTGTGTTTTTACATTGCTCCAAGTTTCGAACCTCAGTTCAACTTAGAGGGATTTTTTCATGGTGTAGAACTTTGGATAAAATTATACGTCAATCCTTGGCCTTATGACATCTGTTGAAATATCTGACTAACATTTGTAAGATCACAAGGATAAATAAAATAACCGATCCCTGATTTTTCTTGAGGTCGGTAATTAGTCCGCGCCATAATCATGCCCTATATCTGTCTCACTCTCGACGCTACGCATCGCCAGTGGATAAGAGTGACACACGATGCGTGCTTTGATTTCTTTATGTTACGATCTAATTTGTTTATATTACGATATATTTCAAGAATAATGTGACACACGTGTATTATAGAGTACCAAAAAGGCACAATGAATCCCATTGAATGTTTTTGTTTAGGAAAATAAATAGTTTCTTAACTAAATACATGATAAAAATAATCATTTAAAAACGGCGAAATACCGCCGCGCACGGGCGTCTGTTAGGAACATAGTTAACGCGGTTAAAAGGTTAAATAAATCTGTAAAATTTATGCATATAATCTTTTTTTTTAACTGCCTGGTATATTTATCTTGTTAATTTATTTTATCATCATCGATTAAGATGTGATGTAATTTATTTACGTTTTGAACATGTCATAAGTCCCGTAAATGCCCTGACTTCCATATTCTTTTTCATCTGTGTTGAGATGTTATCAAATATTACTAAGCATCCAATTTGAAATGAAAAACTTGATTATAAAATGAGGAATGTAAGTATCAACCTATACAAAACAATGATAACATTGTATCACTACTGTTACAACAGAAAATATATTTTTATATATGTATTTATATAAAACAAAAGGAACTATTCAAAAGAGATTAACAAATATCTGTATATTTTAATAATAAAAAAAAAACAACCACGTCCACAATTTAGGTACCGTAGAACGGGGCTACTTGAACTTTGATGTGTTACTTGAGCCCAGTACAAAAAAAGATTTAAATCTGTATTTGGTCTACAATAATGAACGTATTGTGACAATAAGTGTCACCTGTCAGGGAAACAATGAATCACATCGATACATTCATTATTGTAGACCAAGGGTGGCCAACCCGCAGTCCGCCGGGTGTTTATTTGCGGCCCGCGGAGCAAATCACACATGTTTTCCTTTAGTGTACACAAAACCACCAAAAGAACATTCCATCGTGCGTAGTTTGTATAATATCCCATATATGGGAGTATTTCATATCGTGGCAATTTCAAGACCCATAACTGGCAACGTCAAGTAGTTAAAACGTTGGACTAAAGAAGAGAAGAGTAACAGAAGAACTGACAAGTTTTTAAGACAGATAGACTATGAACTATATATGCAATGATTCTGTTTCTATCTTGAAAAAGCATAACATTAAATGGCATTACGAGGCTGAACATGCAAATAAGTTTGAAAAGTACCAAATATATATATATATATATATATATATATATATATATATATATATATATATATATATATATATATATATATCAAGTAACACATCAAAGTTCAAGTAGCCCCGTTCTACGGTACTTTTATTAACATACGATTTCCGAATGACTACCTCAAAAAAACCATTGTGAATTTTTTAAATGGTATAATTCTATGCTAGTAGAATTTAATTTGATAATTATATACATATAGTTAAGACTTTAACAAAGTTGGTAGATAATATTCATATAAAAACATATGGTTTATAATATTGGATAATTCATTCTTTTCTGCCTTTGAAATGAGGCCGGCGCAGAAGGTAAAAATACCCTTCCCGTCCTCGAGCATTTATCCACGCAACGGGTAGAAATACCTTACCTGTCCTTAGTGTGTTAATGAAAAGACGGAATATTCTTTTATAAAAAAATAAATAAAATCAATGTATAAATAGTCTCTGATTCATAATTTGCGGGTGTGGTCGCTTTGAAATATCATTTTTATGGGAAAAGGCTGACTCTGACTTGCGCGTGCACCGTCTGATGCTTCTTGAGCAAGCTCAGCACCATGAAATTATACCCGCAGTCATCGCAGACAAACGGTTTCTCTCCCGTGTGAATCCGTTTGTGCGTTGAGAGGTGCCGCTCGTCCCTGCAAGCGTACCCGCACGCGTCGCAAGTGGGCGGGTCCGGCCCGGCGTGCTCCATCTTGTGCCGGTTGAGCTCGTCGAGGCGCAGACACGTATACGGACACTTGTCGCATATGTGTATCTCCACCTTTCCATGCGTCCGCTTGTGTTTTTTGAGATGACTCATCTGTCGCGAGCGGTAGTCGCAACGATCGCAAGCATAAGGCTTTTCTCCCGCGTGCGCCATTTTGTGTAGCTTTAAATTCCCCGGCCGGGCGCAAGTGTACTCGCAAAGATCGCACTTATAGGGCTTCTCTCCGCTGTGTACGAGGCTATGTTCCTTCAGACTCCCGGGCTGTATGCAAGTATAGGGGCAGAGCGTGCAAGCAAAAGGCCGGATGCCGGTGTGGGTTAGTTGATGTTTCCGCAAGTTGCTGGGGCGTGAGCAGGTATACACGCACTGATCGCACCGGTAGGCCGACAGACCGGCGTGTACCAGCTTGTGCTCCCGCAGAACGCTGTTTCTGGTGCAGGCGTAGGGGCATATGTCGCACTTGAAGGTCTTGCCGCGTTCATGCGTCACCCGATGTCGCCGCAGACTGTCCATGAGCGCGTACGTGTTGGGACACAGATCGCAGCGATAGGGCCTCTGACCTTTGTCATTGAGATTGTTGACGACCTCTCGATGGGAATGTTTTCCTTCATCTAGTTCCACAGCCTGAAAAATAAAATGAAACCATATTTTGTTTTTGAAATCAAAGACATTAAAATGCTATTTTTTTTTTATATAGGTAAATTATGAAGCAGGGGGTCTGGAAAGATGCATATACTGTTTTTTTCCGTCAATGGTCATTTTTCCCTCATAATTGTTCCGATAAGTTTAATATTCTAGGGTTAATTTGATTTAAAAACAGATGATAGAAACTATTTAAAAAAAAAAACTAAATGCATGAATGCGGAAGAGACGAAGAATATTTACAAAGACAGAGTGGTGTGGCGTTCTATTCTCTTTGCCTAACCTTGCCGTTAAACGGCGTGATGTTTTTTTAAAAAATAAAATATATAAATATTTGTGTTTTTATTAACAACAAAAATACTACAATTTCATACTATTTCTGGTTAGCCTAAGGGGGCTCATTATTAGAAATAGGTATCAAATTGTGGTAGAGTGGGTTCCAACCGAGAAACTCTGACTCTAGAGTCACAGTTTGATTCCCAAGATAGTTAGTTTTTATTCCTTAATGAACTGAGAAATGATATTTTTTAGAGCGCCGTTTTGCTGGCACGGATTACCCACGCTAAGCATGGTATTACTTTTATCAATGGGCATATAGACAATAGGGGGGAGGCTTTAGTCGTTGGCATATTGTAAATTATGGGTTTATTGTTATTTATAGTTTTATGAATTTCTGTTGTTTCAAAATGTTGCAGTTAATGACTTTTCATATTAATATTTTTAGTTATATTGATCATCTACACCTAGTTATCTATTAAGTGGTGAGCGAATTCTGAAAAATTATTATTTCCTAAACATGCTTCATGTTCCCTGATTCTTACTTAGATTAATCTTTTAAAAGCGTCAACTATGTTCCTGAGAGACGCCCGTATGCGGCGGTATTTCGCCGTTTCTAAAATGATTACTTTTATCATGTATTTAGTTAAGAAACAATTTATTTTCCTAAACAAAAACATTCAATGGGATTCATTGTGCCTTTTTGGTACTCTATAATACACTTGTGTCACATTATTCTTGAAATATATCGTAATATAAACAAATAAGATGGTAACATAAATAAATCAAAGCACGCATCGTGTGTCACTCTTACCCACTGGCGATGTGTAGCGTCAAGAGTGAGACAGATATAGGGCATGATTATGGCGCGGACTAATTACCGACCGCAAGAAAAATCAGGGATCTTTTCTTTTATTTATCCTTGTGATGTTACAAATTATTAGTCAGATATTTCAACAGATGTTATAAGGCCAAGGATTGACGTTTTATTTTATCCAAAGTTCCACACCATGAAAAAATCCCTCCAAGTTGAACTGAGGTTCGAAACTTGGAGCAAAGTAAAAACACATACGGTTATGTCAGCCGCGTATGGGCCATGTTTTATGAAAACACATACGGTTATGCGAGCCGCGTGGATCCGGTTAAGAAATAGTGGTATTTACTAAGTAAAACTAATATAAAAAAATGGATATATTAAAAAAGACTATTATCTCATTTATTTACTAATAACCCTTATCCGCACCTAATGGTGCATAGGGCACTGCATCAAATTGACGCAGTGTTATATTGATCATTACTTACATGAAGGCAAGGTGATCACTCTTGCGCTTCAGGAACCAGTCCAGGGTAATATTAAATAAATACTAGAGTGTTAAATCACTAATATTTATTTTCACCTCCCCCCCTGGGAATTGAACCCGGGACCTCCAGCACGGTAGCTAAACACGCTGACCATTACACCACGGAGGCGGACATTTATTATATAAACCATTGAATCATAAGTGTAAGTCCCTCTCCAAGCACAAGAGCTCGATCTCTTTTTTGGAGAGGCACAGCGAATCTAAATATACAAGTATTCCATATGTTTAACCTTTTAACCGCGTCAACTTTGTTCCTGAGAGACGCCCGTACGCGGCGGTATTTCGCTGTTTTTAAAATTATTACTTTTATCACGTATTTAGTTAAGAAACGATTTATTTTCCTAAACAAAAACGTTCATTGGGATTCATTGTGCCTTTTTGGTACTCTATAATACACTTGTGTCACATTATTCTTGAAATATATTGTAATATAAACAAATAAGATCGTAACATAAATAAATCAAAGCACGCATCGTGTGTCACTCTTACCCACTGGCGATGCGTAGCGTCAAGAGTGAGACAGATATAGGGCATGATAATGGCGCGGACTAATTACCGACCGCAAGAAAAATCAGGGATCTGTCCTTTTATTTATCCTTGTGATGTTACAAATTATTAGTCAGATATTGCAACAGATGTCATAAAGATAAGGATTGATGTATTATTTTATCCAAAGTTCCACACCATGAAAAAATCCCTCCAAGTTGAACTGAGGTTCGAAACTTGGACTTAAGTGAAAACACAAACGCTTATGTCAGCCGCGTGTGGGGAATGTTTTGTAAAAACACATACGGTTATGCGAGCCGCGTGGATAGAGTTAAATATTTAAAATGTATTATGTTATACTTAAAATCAAAATAAAATAAAAAATAGATTTTACCACAAAGTGACTGTGACTGAATCAATTAATGAAGGGAGAAATTATTGTTTCGGCATTAACTTTGTGGTAAGACATGTTACAAAGATTGAGTGGTATAAAACAAGTGTTTTCTTTAATCATTGTAAGGAAGAAAAATGACGTTGGTCCTTTTATGGCTTTTCGTATTCATTATTTTTAGGATTTCTATGCTATTGTGGTTAAATTTTGTAATAAATTAATAATAATAATACCCTTATCTGCACCCCAATGGTGCATAGGGCACTGCGTCATATAAGCGCAGTGTTATCTTGATCGTTTACACATGAAGGAAAGGTGATCAGCCCTCCGCTTCAAGTACCAGTCCTAGGTAATATTGAATAAATATAACAGTGAAAAAATCACTCATATTTATTCTTACCCCTCCTGGGAATCGAACCCGGGTCCTCCAGAACGGTAGCCGAGCGTGCTGACCATTACACTACGGAGGCGGACAAATTAATAAAATACAATTTAGTAGATTAATTTTTTTTTGTTTGATTTAACAACTAATACATAACTCAATGTTTTACCTCAATCTTGATGTGTTCCGGCAAGCAGGGCTGCCACTCCGGGGAGCCCGGCGGCCGCTGCGTTCCGGGAACGCTCCCGGAGACGACCGGGAACGTGAGGCAGGGTGCGGGGTGCAGGGGCGCGGAGCAGGCCGCCCGGTAGGCCGGGGCAGGGTGAGCGGGAGGCCCGGGAGGCGCGCACGCCGTCAGGAGGATGGCGGAGCTGTGGGCTTCCGGGCGGCTCGAAGCGTTCCTGGAAATATTTGAAATCAACAACATTTTGGGTGTGTTTAAATACTTGTACACAAATCTGGATTACCTCCAATTATAGGAGTTATTTATGATATTATTTTTTTACATCTCTTGTGTGTGATTATAATCCAGGATTTGGACCTCACATACTAATAAGAGTTTCTGCTCAGTAAAAAGCTTCTTTTCATCTCACCAATAGATGTCTCTAGTGAAGTTCTAGTGGTTCAAGAACAATGTTGCAAAATTGGTTGATATATATAGAACTTCCAAGAATTTGAGTAGTGTGGTTGTCAATAATGGGTAGAATTGGTGAATGTTAGACGTGCGTTAAGTGATCACTTAATCCAGTCTTATGACGATCGTAAGCCCCTTAAATGCCCAGACTTCTATATTCTTCTTCATCTATTATATATTGCTCACTCCTTTCAACAATGTCAAATATCAAAAAACTTTAAATTTAAAAATATAATAAAATGTTTTAAAAATAAATATCAAGTCACTTATTGAACTTTTTACTGTGTAACAGATCTTTTTAGGTAAAACTTGAATGTTTTTTCTCCATTTGAAAAATATTTAGTGTATTTAGGAAAATAATCAAACAATACCTTTTCTTCAAAATGCAAAAACAACACTTTCTGCCCTGTAGCGGGTAAATATTAAGTTAAAAATATGCCGCTTTTGCTGGGATATAGTACATTTTCTGGGCATTCCGAAAACATGCACAACTGAAAATTGACAAATTTTTATTCATGACGTTCTTGAAAGGAGTGAGCGTTTTTGCATTTTGAAGAAAAGGTATTGTTTAATTATTTTTTTAAATAAACTAAATATTTTACAAATGGTGAAAAAACCTTCAGGTTTTACCTAAAAAGATCTGTTGCACAGTAAAAAGTTCAATAAGTGGCTTGATATTTATTTTTAATAAATTATATTATATTTTTAAACTTTAAAAACGTTCTCCTGAAAAATCAAGTTTTTTAATTTATGACGTTTTTGAAAAGAGTGAGCGACATGTCGTTGTTAAAAGGAGTACGCGATATCTATACCAATAAAATAAAAAATTGCATATTTATCATGTGATAAAAATACTGAATAATTCAGATTCGCGACTTTTACATCAGTGTGACGATGTATAAGGAAGTCTATAAACGTGGAAAACCAAAACCGTATGTAAGAACAAAATGTTATAGAGTTCTGTCCTCTCTGCCTACCACTACAGGCATGGTCAGCCGGTCAAATAAAACGGAAAATTCGTATACTTACGTCTCCATTTGTTAGCTATAAAGCATGTGTGATACGATAATGTCTAATAAACGAAAGAAAATCACAACACAAGCTCGTTGTTGACACTTTATTCCTCGGCTGTCCCCGCTTCCGGGGCAATTTTCACGTATTTAAGTACACATCCAGCATGATTCAACTGTCCAGGCTCACTCCGCTTTAAAATACGCGGCGTAAACAATAAATAAACACCAAAATAAGCTTAAAATATTGCAAGAAATCGTGCGAAAGGCCTCTGACAGATAGCAGTCATGTACTTTTAGTAAAATGGCGACATTGTTTGCAGACAGCTGTGGAACACAAACAAACAAAAAAAGTAAGGATAGGTACTTAATTTTAAAATAGGTTAAAAATACCGGGGTTAGTTGTTATAATTATTTAATCCTTTGGTGGCTCGTTTTTTAATTTTTAAAAATTATTTTTTAATGATTTGTGCTCTATAAAGCTAATGAAATTCAATTACTTTTAGTTAATTAATAAAAATATAAATAATGGATTAAGATTTCGAATAAATTGGTGAAAATAGAAAGTTTTTTTAAAAATTATAAATACTTCACACGTTTGTCAGTATGAGTGAAAAAATGCTTCCATCGAATGGGGACATGGTAGGTGATGGTTGAAAAGGTTTTAAGATATCGCTAGATATTCAAGTCACTGTCTCCTGTATATTATCCAGCCAGAATTTTAGGATGTGCTCCGTTTTCTATATTTTTAGAAAACAATCGTCCTGTTTGGCGGTCCTCAAAGTACTCACTACTCTATGCCATCTTCATGGCATTTGTCATGGTCGTTTGTCTGATTCCAATTTATTTACATTTTAAAAAGTTGATTGATATCGGCCAAGATAATAAAATAGCGTTGTCTTTTAATATACTGCGACGACTCATCACCGTAATCCTTTACATCTTCTGGATGTTTGTTTCAATTTACAAACGCCACAAGTATTGTGACTTGTTGAATGATTTATATGACATAGATGCTAGTTTCCATTATCACGGAATCATTACAAATTATTTAAAGGTTCACAGGAAAAATGTCGGATATTCCTTAATAATTTGTGGTTTCAGCGCGTTTGTAGTTATCTGTGATTGCGTTGTAGATGTAATATATGGAACTCATACAGTCATTTACTGGTGTGCATCGGGGATAATGTACTTAATGCGATTGGCAACAACATTTTTATTCCTGGCCCAAGTCCAGTTTCTTAATATGAGGTGAGTACAATTTGTTTAGTATACAGAATGGCGCAAAAGTAATTACCCTATCGGAAGATGTTATATTTTTTCAAATGGCGTCGTACGCTTACCATATTTGACATACCTTTCAACAACGTCATATTTAAAAAATCCCCAATTTTCAGTTGTGGATGTTTTCGGAGTGCTCAAAAAATGTACTATATCCCACCAAAAGCGGCATATTTTTATATCTATATGATTCTGACAGTTAATAATATTATCGGAAGTCTTTTGTTTTCTTCTGAGTGACGCATGCGACATCTGCTGGTAGAACTGTTTTATGTAGGTACTATTTGTAGGTACTTAATAAAATGTATGGGTAGGTACCTAGTTATTTTATTACATATATATATATATATATATATATATATATATATATATATATATATATATATATATATATATATATATATATATATATATATATATATATATATATATATATATATATATATATATATATATATATATATATATATATCAAAATACTTGATTTTTCAGGAGAACGTTTTAAAGTTTAAAAATATAATACAATGTATTAAAAATATATATCCAGCCACTTTCTGAACTTTTTACTGGGCAACAGATCTTTTTAGGTAAAATTTGAAGTTTTTTTTCCATTTGAAAAATATTTAGTTTAATTAAATTAAATTAAACAATACATTTTCTTCAAAATGAAAAAACAACACTTTCTGCCCTGTAGCGGTTAAATATTAAGTTAAAAATATGCCGCTTTTGCTGGGATATGGTAAATTTTCTGGGCATTTCGAAAACGTGCGCAACTGAAAATTGACGATTTTTGATTTATGACGTTCTTGAAAGGAGTGAGCGATATATATATATATATATATATATATATATATATATATATATATATATATATATATATATATATATATATATATATATATATATATATATATACTTACTATATATATATATATATATACTTATACGTTCACACTCTGAACAAGAGAAGGGTTTCACACCTGTGTGAGTAAAGTAGCGAATGCCGTATGAGTGTTGACGATGTTGTCACGGATTGGTTTGGGGTCTCTACCGGAATCAGACGAGGCTGCGTCCTTGCGCCGTTTCTCTTCATCACACTCATGGATTTCATTATTTGAAAGTCATTACCATCTGACCGAGGTATAACCATCTCCCCCTCCCGGGAACTCTGTGACCTAGAGTACACAAATGATGCTGTTATAATTGATGACTCCGTCGAGGGTCTTCATTTAATTGTCAACAGGGTAAATAGGTACTCTACGCACATGGGGCTTACAATAAATGTTGCAAAAACCCATGTGTTGTGTAATAGCTCATGCCTAGATGCTCAGCAACCCTTGACGTTGATTAAGCAGCGCATCGAAAGGGTCGAGAGTTTTTAAGTACTTGGGAGTGTACGCGACTGAAAATGGCAGCCTTCAAAAGGAACTGGGAGTGCGATTAGGACTCGCAGAGTCTGAACTAAACAGTATGAAGGTTGTCTGGAGATCGGATGTATACTCGGTGAAGACCAAATGCCGCCTATACAATGCTTGCATTGCTCCTGTTCTCTTATACGGCTGTGAAACATGGCACCTTACAAGGGCCAAGAGCAGCCGTGTACTGAGCTTAGCTATGTGTCTGCGGAAAATTTTAGGCGTGCGGTGGTTTGACTTTGTGAGGAATGAAGAGATAAGGCGTAGGACGCAGCAAATCTCGGTCACAACTGTCGTCAAGAAAAGGCGATTCAGTTGGCTTGGCCATGTACTCCGCATGCCTCCTGAGAGCCTAAATCAAGCTTGCCTCTTTTACAAGGCATCAGATTCGCGCCGCCCAGGACGACCACTGCTGACAATTCGTCGGCATTTCTCGTCAGAACTTCGGAACGCTGATCTGACTTGGGAGGATACAATGGAGCTGGCAGCCGACAGAAAAGCCTGGAGACAGTTTGTGGGCTCCAAATGCTCCACCTTAGGAGCGGATATGGTTTAATGTATACATATATACTAAATATATGTATACATGTATACATATATACTAAATTAATATAAAAAATCACAATACTATCGGTACCATTCTTATTGAAATCTGTAGAGAAGTTTTGGAGATATTTAGGTTTAAACTTCAGATATTTAATTTTTTTTTAATTAATTCATTTTACAACATTTTGAGTGTGTCCAAATACTTGTTCACTAATCTGAATTATCTCCAATCATAGGAGTTATATTTCTTATTGTTTTTTGACATCTCAACAAAGATAAAAAAGAATATGAAAGTCTGGGCATTTACGGAGATTACGACCGTCATATGCTGGGTTAAGTGATCACCTTACACACGCGTAACATTAGCCAATTCTACCCATTTTAACACTATTCCAATTCTTATAACTTTTAGATGTACTGATTAAACTTGATACACAATGCTTGAACTCGTTAGACTACACGAGAGACATCTATTATGGGGTTCAGTAACTCCTAATTGGAGATAATCCAGATTTGTGAACAAGTATTTGGACATACTCAAAATGTTATAAAATAAACATTAGTGGTTTTACACTCTAATATTTATTTAATATAATCCTGGACTGGTCCCTGAAGCGCAGGAGTGATTACCTTGCCTTCATGTAAGTAACGATCAATATAACACTGCGTCAATACGATGCAGTGCCCTATGCACCATTGGGTGCTGATTAGGGTTAGAAAGAAGAAAAAGGGTTTAAGATTAGATCAGTTGACTCTGACCTGAAGTGCACTTGACAGATTCAACTACCCTCACTTATAGGGGCTGTACTCGCAAATATACGGTTCAGTAAGGGAACGGCTGCACGAGAAGACAGACAGATCTCAATGGAAGTCTTATGGTTCCAGGGATTGCGTTGGCGGGTTTATCCATGTGTAACATTCACCATTCATCATTAATTTTTTTTTTAAAGAAATTAAAATTGTAAAAAATAAATAAATAAAATTTTATATATGTTTATCCAAGAAAGAAAAGAAAACAGGGACAATTTTTTTTATTTTAAAAATAATAAATTTATATTTAATACCAACAAACAGACAGTAACAAATTAGGATTGTAAAAGTAAGAACGTCTAGATAATTAATTAAAATATTGAAGAAAACTTACCTTGTAACAATATTAAATAATTAAATGATATTTAAAAAAAAAACAATATTGACATGCACTTAAATTATCACACTTAAATTCGAAATATTGTATACTGATAAGCGATATGTCATACAATTATTATTCTGTTTTAGTTTTCAATTTTTTTATCTCATTTTTTTAAATAGGGGTGTTTTTTCACTGTTTTATGATTTTTTATCATACCAGTATAGTGTTGCGGCCTGCGTAACTTTACAAATGTATGTATGCGGCCCGAAGAAAAAAAAGGTTGAGTACTATGGCTCTTGACGCACGATTCAAAAACCCGCGGTGAAGGCAAATTTAAATTGAATGAGATACGCGGGGGAGGACAGGCCTAATATCTTTTTTGTATGGAATTGTCCTAATTAGATGTCCTAAATATTAAGATCTGCTATTACGGATATAAGGTTTTGTGGGATTAACAAATAACATATAAATAGTTCAAAGTGTGATGAATGGGAAAATGTTTTTTTTTTTATTATGAAAATCCACATATTCTATAAGAATTAACCAGAAAGAAAAGGCAAAGAAAACTGGCATTACTTTAAGAACTGATATACCAATTAAAATAAAAAATAAATGAAAATAATAATTTCGGATTCATTCACAGTGGATCTTTATCAGACGGAAGGAAAATCTAATGAAACATACTCAACCTATAAAGGATTGTATTAGACTCGTAAAGTGTTTATAACAGCCGATATAATTAATATTTTCATTCATCCTTTCTTTTGGAAAATTCGTCTCCTAAAAAAAATATTTTCGTAAGTCGGCAATGAATGACGTCACAGAAACGATGGAGTCATTTGAAAATTGGTAACATTGCTAAATTATTGGCGGCTGTATTTTTTTATGTGTATCACTTCATAACTGTTCATAATAATAATTATAATATTTCAGGCTTATGTTAAAAATATTTATCATTATTTTATCAAATTTAAAAGAAAACACATAATATTATCATAAAGTATACAACGCGTACTATATATTACGCACAAATTGGCTCTTGCCGTTAATTAAGGAGTTTTTATTATTATTTGTTTTTGGGAAAACATATTGTTGCATACATCGCTCACTCCTTTCAACAACGTCATAAATCAAAAAGCGTCAATTTCCAGTTGTGCATGTTTTCGGAATGCCCAGAAAATGTACTACATCTCAGCAAAAGAGGCATATTTTTAACTTAATATTTACCAGCTGCAGGGCAAAAAATGTTGTATTTGCATTTTGAAGAAAAGGTATTGTTTAATTATTTTTTTAAATAAACTAAATATTTTTCAAAAGGAGAAAAAACCTTCAAGTTTTACCTAAAAAGATCAGTTGCACAGTGAAAAGTTCAATAAGTAGCTTGATATTTATTTTTAATACATTGTGTTATATTTTTGAACTTTAAAAACGATCTCCTGAAAAATCACGTTTTTTGATTTATGACGTTCTTGAAAGGAGTGAGCGACATGTGTAGTATAATGATTAATGTTTAATGGGTCTTTACTTTGTGAAATAATGCGTGTCTGTAATTCTCTGTTTACTTAATTGTGATTATGTTCATTATTGGTTTTGTACAGAAAAATGTCAAACCAATAAAACATATTTTCATGAATATTCTAAATAAAAATCAATCTCTTAACAAGAGAAGGGATTCTCACGTGTGTGGGATTCTCACGTGTACATATGAGCCTTTAAATCCTTTTTCTGTGAGCATCTATAATTACACTCTGAACAAGTGTAGGGTTTCTCACCCATGTGAGTGAACATGTGTATTCTTAAATATTTTTTTTGAAAACATTTATAATCACAATCTGAACAAGAGAAAGGTTTCTCACTCATATGAGTGAACATTTGATTATTTAAACGTGTTTTACGAGAACATCTATAATTACACTCTTAACAAGAGAAGGGTTTCTCACCCGTATGAGTGAACATGTGATTTTTTTAAATGTGTTTTAGAAGAACATGTGTAATAACATTTTGAGCAAGAGAAGGGTTTCTCACCTGTGTGAGTAAACATGTGATTTTTTAAATGTGTTTTAGAAGAACATGTGTAATTACATTCCGAGCATGAGAAGGGTTTCTCACCCGTATGAGTGAACATGTGATTTTTTAAATTTGTTTTAGAATAACATGTGTAATTGCATTCCGAGCAAGAGAAGGGTTTCTCACCAGTGTGAGTGAACATGTGATTTTTTAAATGTGTTTTAGAAGAACATGTGTAATAACATTTTGAGCAAGAGAAGGGATTCTCTCTAGTGTGAGTGAACATGTGATTTTTTAAAGATGTTTTACGTGAACATTTGTAATCACACTCTGAACAAGAGAAGGGTTTCTCACCCGTATGAGTGAAAAAGTGATTTTTTAACAGTGTTTTAGAATAACATGTGTAACTACATTCTGAACAAGAAAAGGGTTTCTCTCCGGTGTGAGTGAACATGTGATATTTTAAAGATGTTTTAATTGAACATGTGTAATTACACTCTGAACAAGAGAAGGGTTTCTCACCAGTGTGAGTGAACATGTGATTTCTTAAAGACTTTTTAAGTGAACTTTTAAAATCACACTCTAAACAAGAGAAGGGTTTCACACCCGAGTGTGTTAAAATGTGAGCCTTTAAATGCCCTTTCTGTGAACATCTGTAATTACACTCTGAACAAGAGAAGGGTTTCTCACCCGTATGAGTGAACACGTGATTTTTTAAAGATGTTTTAATTGAACATGTGTAATTACATTCTGAGCAAGAGAAGGGTTTCTCACCTGTGTGAGTAAACATGTGATATCTTAAAGAATATTTATGTGAACATTTATAATCACACTCTGAACAAGAGAATGTTTTCTTTCCAGTAAGTACTGACATCTTACATAACCCTAGATTCCGTTTCATTGAGCACGATGATGTTATTTCTCCAAGACCGTTAGAAGGAGAGTGCTGAGAATTTTCTAAACACGAAGATTTAATAACACTGCTCATAAAATCTGAAAAGAAAAAGAAAAGTAATTCACAAAATCGAAAAAAAGCAGCACCAAAAACATGGAACTTATTATCTTATCACCTTAGCATAATAAATGATCACGATTAATAAATGATAACAAAAACCTAAATAAATATCTTTATCTTTTATCGAAATTTAACACATCAAAACTAGCAGATATGTATACAACAAAGAGTCCCGACATACTGCCAAAACTGGTTCCTCAAGGAAAAAAAGGAGACTCGTACTTATTAGCAGTTTACCTAATTGAGGTAGTATGTTTTTATAACCGTGCTTTTGTACAGATTCTTTTGCAGCACGCAAGTGTTTCTCGTTATTTACGTATTTCCCCGTAAAATACAATATGTGAGCCAACAGAAAGGTTTAAACCCCACAAAATGTGTACTTCTTTATTTTTTTATGTGAAACTAACTACGTGGCAATTCGATAAACAACAATTGGACTAGAATTGAGGGCAAACATTCATCACACGATTAGTCAACTCGGGGCACATTTTTGCAAACGTACTGGGAACGATTAGGGTGCCGTCTACACAGAGAGAACGAAATCATGTTCGTAGTTTTTCTTATTTTTTTTATCAAAATTGATATTTTTCATTATATCAGTTACTGAATTCCTAAACGAATGAGAAGTAAATTTTAAATGTGTCTCAACTTGATACGAAACATGTATCATTGTTCCAACTTTTATGAAAGAAGATGGAAGTCTGAGCATTCCAGGGCTTACTACCTGGCATTTGACTGGCTTAAGCGATGACTTTATGCACTTATGAATGAATCTTACCTATGTTAAAAGGAATAATCTTAATAAGTTCGTGAGCAATCCCTCAACTATGGCTTAAAAATCGGCCATACTTAACGAATGTATCACCGGTATGCGGAAGTGTACTTTACCAAGTAATACATAAATTAAAAATTAATTGTTTTAGCTTAGTATTGATATAAGCGTTCTGGTTGGTCTAATCATTTTGCTCTGAGATGCTCTTAATGTAGTACAGTACCGACTTTTCAGTGAGTCAAGATGGTACGGTATAAAATTGTAACAAACCCGAATTGGAAATTCCCGTTGGTTTTTTAATTAAATTATTTAAATCCAACGTTTCAGTAAAAAAAAGAACCTTTTCAGGTCCTCAGTGAACAATGTATGTAATGACCGATTAGTATTTATACTAGTATCTAGTAATTTTGGCAGAACAACTTGGTTATACAATAAGTCGGAGGGCCAAGAGAGGAATGAAATGCGCTATGCTCGGCATCTAGAGAGCTGAAACCGCGTCATAAATGTGAAGATTGTTTACTTCATACAACAAAATGTTACTTACTAGATTCTGCCTCAAGTCTGCTCGAGGATTCCGCGCATTCTCGTTTGATGTCAGGGTAATCAATATCTATTTCCGTGATTATCGTGATATCGCTAGATATTAATTTGGGGTGCAGTTCAGTAGCAGTCTCCGACGCAGCTAGTTCCTCGTTCGCGTATTCCCCAGTGTAGAGAGTATCATCATCACTTACTTGTTCCATCTTGATCGCAGGATCATCTAGGTTAATAATCCTGGAGTTCGACAAGTCGACATAACAATGTCGTAAATTATAGTAACCGTCGAGTAGTGCTCCATCTCCGGCAGGGAGGATAGTATCCCCTTCTGCACTTCCCGGTTCAGCCTTGGCAGGAACTAAAGTAGGCTCCATCTGTTTTTCAAGCTTTGAGTCGAGTTTTGGCAGTGTATCCTGCAAATAGAAGAAAAACTGAATTTAAGAAAAGGACATGGTAATATAAGCGGTGGCTTGCGCACCACACAGGCACCCAAGTAGTGCTTACCCTACCTGACTAATGGTATGAATATAGTTTTTTTTTTTTTAAATAATAAAATATATGTATCGACGATCCCATAAATTTGCTCAAGCTTTATGCACTGTATTGTATTCATCATTCTACCCATGATTGACAGCCAGACCACTGAAAATCGAAAAGTTGTATTCTTGTTCAGTCTGACAGATGCTGTCTTTAATGATAGACGTAATTAAGGGGGAAACGATTAATTTTACCTATAATACTTATTCTCATGACAAAACGCTAGTTTGCATCTATGAAATAAATATATAATAAAACAAATGACGATTCACTAACTTAATAAGTATTATAATAATTACCTTAAAGCCCAAGCACGACGCCACCGACGGCGATACATAGACAAAAATATCATTCATAGACAATATCGCGTTATTGGATTTCGAAGAGCAACGGCTAAGTACTTACCTAAAGTTTCCGGCCGAACTCTCGAGTTCTGGAATGAGGTTAACAACACGGTGATTAATGGGATTTCTAATTCGACATAGAGAAATGTTTTCATATTGAATTGTAGAATTCCATACTCAACAATTCAATATGGAATTGTACCAACTGTTGGCAGTTACACTAAATACTTTATGCTTTGTCAAAATTAAGTTTTTAGCGTTTAAAGAGTTCAGTTCATTTCGAAAATTCGATGTAGATAGCGTCTTATGCACCTGAAAACTAGGCGTAATTTATTTCATATATATTTTTAGTTTGTTTATATTTATAGATAACGTTCAGTTCATAACGTACACCAAATGTCTCAAAATTGACAAAAATGTAGTTAGAGCACTTTACGTAGGGCATGTCGATCTGTAAAGAAGGGAAAATCGATTGTCAGGTGAGTTTCAATGTGATAAGTGTACCGGCATTGAAGTCCCTGAAATTTGGACTTATCAAAGGAATTTATTTTTATTTTTATTCATTTAATATATTTACATTTTTATTTATAACATAATACATTTGAATCATTTATACATATGGAAAACTTTTATGTTTCGATTCGCTGTGCCTCTCCATAAAAGAGACTGTGCTCTTGTGCTTGGAGAGGGACTTACACTCGTGGTTTAATATTATATAATAAAAGATATAATAGTCTTTTATTTTTGTATATTTATTTAAGATTCAAATTTATAGAATTATTAATGTATTTCAATTTCCTAGCGATATATGTATGAGTTGGTACTTTAT
This sequence comes from Brachycentrus maculatus, assembly GCF_059751285.1. NCBI lineage: Eukaryota > Metazoa > Arthropoda > Insecta > Trichoptera > Brachycentridae > Brachycentrus > Brachycentrus maculatus. The sequence continues at coordinate 272,898 of NW_028280855.1, forward strand.
GGGAATGAGTTGATTACAGTAATTAAGTAGGAGATGGTTACAATATGAGTATAAGATGGTTACAATATTAATATGAGTTGGTTACAATATCAGTATGAGTTGGTTACAATATGAGTATGAGTTGGTTACAATAGGAGTATGAGTTGGTTACAAATAGGCGTATGAGTTGGTCACAATACACAAAAGAGTTGGTTACATAAGGGGAAACACAAGTTCCACAAAATTATAATAATCAAAAATCAAAATTTGCGAATAAAAAACACGTGAGATCCAACGCGCACTTGAACGCTGAAAAAATGTCGGATTCGGCCGTACATTAGAAAGAATTTTAGATGAATTACCCCTGCTGAGCGACATGGAGGCCACCGCGATACTGATCACATATCAGAGTCGCGCAATCCACACAAACTCATTCATTCGAACCCTTATCCGCACACCAATGGTGCATAGGGCACTGCATCACAAAATAAATCATGAAGGAAAGGCGATCAGCTCTCCGCTTCAGGTACCAATCCAATGTAATATTGAGTAAATATTAATAATAATATATAATAAAACCCTTATCCGCACCCCAATGGTGCATAGGGCACTGCATCATATAAACGCAATGTTATCTTGAACGTTTTACACGTGAAGGAAAGGTGATCAGCTCTCCGCTTCAGGTACCAATCCAATGTAATATTGAATAAATATTAATAATAATATATAATAAAACCCTTATCCGCACCCCAATGGTGCATAGGGCACTGCATCATATAAACGCAATGTTATCTTGATCGTTTTACACGTGAAGGAAAGGTGATCAGCCCTCCGCTTCAGGTACCAGTCCAGGGTAATATTGAATAAATATTACAGTGAAAAAATCACTTGTTTTTATTTGACCCCCTCTGGGAATCGAACCCAGGACCTCCAGAACGGTAGCCGAGCGCGCTGACCATAACACTACGGAGGCGGACAAATAAATAAATAACAAACATTTCACATTACTTTTTGACATCTCATTAAAGATGAAGAAGAGTATGGAAGTCTGGGCATTTACGAGTCTGACGACCGTCATAGGCTGGTTTAAGTGATCACTTTACACACTGTAATATTCACCATTCTACCCATTATTGACAACCACACTACTCAAATTCTTGGAAGCTCTATATATATGAACCAATTTTGAAACATTGTTGTTGAATCACTAGAACTTCACTAGAGACATCTATTGGTGAGATGAAAAAAAGCTTTTTAGAGTGCAGAAACTCTTATATCATCATGTGTGGTCCGAATCCTGGATTAAAATCTCTTAAACACACTATTTTCTCTCATTCAAAATTTTATTTTTGTGTAAATGTCAGAACGTAATACTTTTATTTTAATGACCTGATGATGGAATGATTATTCTGAAACCGGTAACCGATAACTTCTTCCCTTCAAGTTCTGTTGAAATTGTTTGGTATTGTAAAGTCATGTTGGTATCCCGAGGATAAACTTTTATTTAAATTTAAGTAATTTCCCCTCAAATAGTTGGAGAAATGCAGTTTAAAAAAAAATAGTTTCTATCTTCTATTTTTTAAATCAAATTAACCCTAGAATATTAAACTATCGGAAAATTGCGAGGGAAAAATGACCATTGACGGAAAAAAGTAAAGTCATGTTGGTATCTCGAAGATGAAGTTTTCTTCAGATTTAAGTATTTTTTACACGTAAATAGTTTTGAATATCACTTTAATTTTCTTTAAACCTAGATAAGTTTGGTTGGTTGGAAGATATTGCTTTCTAGCAATAAGCCCGCCAATGTGTTTACTTATTTTCTGTACATGACGTTTAAATAAATAAATAAATAAATAACATTTCACTATTTGTTTTTATCTCAAATAACGTTTTCGTATTTGAATGTTTGTGAATGTTTCACGTCTATAAAGTAATAACTTTATCCAGCCTATGACAGTTAAGACCTGTGTAAATACCAAGACTTTCATATATTTTAATTTTTTTTTGACATATCGTTCACTACTTTTAAGAAGGTCATAAATCAAAAAACTAGATTTTTCAGGAGAACGTTATTAAAATTTAAAAATATAATACAATGTATTAAAAATAAATATCAAGCCACTTATTGAACTTTTTACTGTGCAACAGATCTTTTTAGGTAAAACCTAAAGGTTTTTTCTCCATTTGAAAAATATTTAATACCTATATTTAAAAAAAAACAATCAATACATTTTCTTCAAAATGCAAAAACAACACTTTCTGTCCTGTAGCGGGTAAATATTAAGTTAAAAATATGCCGCTTTTGCTGAAATGTAGTACATTTTCTGGGCATTCCAAAAACATGCACAACTGAAAATTGACGATTATTGATTTACGACGTTCTTGAAAGGAGTGAGCGATATGAATTAAAAAGGTCAAATATACCCGATGGATTAGATGTCATTACTGAATGTAATTACATATTTTAATCATTGATGCCGTAAATATTGATCAGGTAATTTAATTAATAAAATAAATAATATAAGCGATTGTAAATACAGGTAAACGTTATTTTACGTAGAGGTTCCGTTCTGTGAGACACCGGCGTAAAATGAGCACTAATTTATCTTGTTTAATGTATTTTATTCTTATTATTTTTTGACATCTCATCAAAGATGAAGAAGAATATGGAAGTCTGGGCTTGAGATGTCAAAAAAATAATATGAAAATAACTCCTGTAATTGAAGATAACCCAGATTTTGTGAGCTAGTATTTGGACACACTCATAATGTTGTATTTTATTCTTGCTGTTTACTTTTGACTCATTTAACATTTGTGAAATTTTGTAATTGGAATATTACAATTACCTGCTTTATTTGTTTTTCAGTATGTTTATGTTCTGTTAAATTTCTAAATAAATAAAATAAAAATAAACTTCAGACAGTTGGTAGAATTCCAAATTGAATCGGTGGGTAATATACCCAAAATGAAACACGGTTATTGAATTGAATTCTACTTTTATTTACATATATGATATGTATGTATGTAGTACTAATTTGTCTGTTTTAGACTCTATTAGACTCTCTTTAGAAATTATCTACACAATCATTTAAAGGTGGAGACTGACCGGAGCATTTCGTCGTAACGTAACACGTTACAATGCGAGCATTCAGGCAGTCAGTACAGCGAGCCGAGCGCTCCATCCATAGTTTCGGATGCTCGGTGATGTTCGCCGCGAGCGATGTTACGACGTTATGTTACGACGAAATGCTCCGGTCAGTCTCCACCTTAATGTATCGAAAAATATATCTTTATCGTCTCTCGACTGATTGCGTAACTCAAATTTACAAGATTCATGTTTTAAGTCATTTTTACCCTGTTTAAAATCATAGTCGTTAGCACATTCTTTATTAGTTTTAGTATTACTTACTTTGCTAATCGCATCTTTTGCATCATTATTATTAAACTCATCACTTATTTTAGTGTCTTTGATTTTAAAATATAAGATATCTTCATCAATAAAATCCTCTTTTTCTTTAAATATTTCTGTTTTATTAATTTCTTGGACGATATAAGGTAAGGTTAGGTTAGAAAAATCTAATGTTGATTTATTTCAGCTTATATATAAATTGTCCGACCCCTAATGGTCAGCACGTTCTACTACCATACTGGAGGTCCCGGGTTTGATTTCTAGGGGAAGGGGATCAAATATAAGTGATTTTTTTCACTCTTACATTTATGCAATACTACCCTAGACTGGTTCCTGAAGCGGAGGGCTGATCACCTTTCCTTCATGTGTTAACGATCAAGAAAACACTGCGTTTTTATATGATGCGGTGCCCTATGCACCGTTGGGGTGCAGATAACACATGAAGGAATGGTAATCAGCCCTTCGCTTCAGGTACCAGTACAGGGTTATATTGAATAAATATTAAATTTAAAAGAAAAACATCTGTATTTGTGGTCCCGTGGTTAGTGTCGCGGACTCTTGAGTCAGAGTTTCTTGGTTCGAATCCACTCTACCACAATTTGATACCTATTTCTAATAATGAGGTGCTTGGGTTCACAGAAATAGTATTTTTCTAAATAATAAAACACATTTCCAAATAAATAAAAATAAAATAAAATAACAAGATAAAACAACGTCTAAACGTGTTTCTGCTATTAGGGAATCCCGCGGCCGACACCAACCGGCGTAGTTATGAATCGGCGTAAATTGAACCGGCGCAAAACGACGGTAATCCGTATCGCTTTATATCCGTTGGAGGGAAATATATTTTTTTCAATCAACAACCGCTCATTAGTACGAACGTATCATATGTCATGCGTGTTTATTTGTATGGGTATTTTACTTAAACTGCGACTACTAAAAACGCGACATGTTTTTTTTAAATGAGCATACGTTGTAATACCCAATACTCCAAGGAAATATATCTTAGCTTATCAATATAATTTGTGTAATAAATTAGTTATAAAAATATCTGCGATATCGTACGCAAATTTACAAAAGATCAAGCCAGTTCAATGTATCGAGATTCGTCCTTCTATTTTATTACAGCATAAAAATACCCGTTTAGAAATGTCTCTGATATTCAAATCACTGTCACCGGTATATTATCCAGCCAGAGTTTTAGGATTTGCTCCGTTTTCTATATATATAGAAAATAAACTCCCTGTTTGGCGGTCTTCAAAGTACTCGTTACTCTACGCCATCTTCATGACATTTGTCATGCTGGTTTGTTGGATTCCGATACTATTACACTTTAAAAAGTTGATTGATACCGGCCGAGATAATAAAATAGCGTTGTATTTCAACATATTTAGACGCATCTCCACCGTGCTGCTTTCCATCGTCTGGATGTTGATTTCAATTCACAAACGTCACAAGTATTGCGACTTGTTGAATGACTTGGATGACATAGACGGCCATCTTTGTTCTCTCGGGGTCGTTGTAGACCATAGAGAAATATACAGGAATAATGTTGTGACCAGTTTTGTCATGAGTGGCATCATAGCGATTATAGCCATCGGTGATCTTAGTGTAGATTTGATATATGGAACTAATACAGTTATCTATTGGTGTTCATCTATATTTCTGTACTTCATGCGGATGTCGACTACATTTTTGTGCCTGGCCCATGTCCAGTTTCTTCATATGAGGTGAGTACAATTTTTTTTTATCATTCCTTCTCGCACTGAATAGAAATGGCTTATATTTATTTATTTATTTGAACTTTTTGTACAATATGTGTGTAGATTGGCGGGCTTATTGCTATAAAGCAATATCTTCCAACCAACCAGACAGACAGAACAGACTAGTGTGAACGATCTAGGCTTGTACCTTTTGATGTCTGTTAGAAATTAGTGGGGAGATAATGCTTGAACAGGTTAAGACAAGGATAAGAAAAAAGAAAAACAAAATGACGATAGAGTAAGGAAGGCATGGGAAAAGGGAATCAGGTAGAAAGTTTAAGGAAGAGAGGAGGGGTCAGGGGAGGAGGAGATGGACAGTTAGGGTTCTAAGGTAAGATAATGATGTTTCAGGCGTTTTTTGAAGGTTAAAATAGAAGGTGCATTTTTTACGTGTAGAGGTAGTTCATTCCAGAGTCTAGCCGCTTGGACAGTAAAGGAATTACTGAGGAATGCTGTGTTGTGGCAAGGAATGGAGAAAGGCTTATAATTAAATAACAACTACGGAATTTTTTCTACATTAATTTTATTTGACCAGCAACCGGGTTTCGACGTAACCGACTGGTGTGAGGCTAGACAAAATATATTTTTGTCGCGATGTTGGTTTATTGGCTAGTAAATTAATATAAAAAATCACAAGACTATCCATTACATTCTTATTGAAATCTGTAGAGAACTAAGGGAGATATTAAAGTTTAAACTTTAGATATTTGAATATAACGAAAAATGTGCGTTCGCATACGTCATCAAATTTCCGTCATCGAACGTTTTATGGTTTATTGTCAATGGTTTATAGAGCTGTAATAATAGTAGTGTGGATTGTTTGTCTCAACACTACACCACCATTCGATACGGCCGGATAAGGTAATATGAACGGGGAGTGGACCATAGACATCACCAAATAGAGCCGCCAATAATTTAGCAAAGACACCAACATTAAAATAACTCCATCGTTTCTGTGACGTCATTCACTACCAACTTACGAAAATAACGTTTTCACGAAGGCGAATTTTCCAAAAGAAAATGATGAAAGAAAATATTAAATATAACGGCTGTTATAAACACAAAGCAAGTTTAATATAATCCTTTATAGGTTGAGTATGTTAAATTAGATATTCCTCCCGTCTGAAAATGATCCATTACTGGTTTTATTTTATAATTTTTTTCTGGTACCTATTTAATTGATTAAACATCATTCATTGTCAGATACATTTTTAGATAATGAAACGTTAATTAATAATAATAGAAACGAAGTGTGATGTGTTTATAATGTAGATAATACTTTCATTTACAAACCACTCGGAAAATAAACTAGTAATTAACAGTGGCTTTAATTGTGAAAGTTTCGTTACTCATAATTACTAGATAACTTGTCAAATTTGCACCAGAGTATTTATAAAGTAAATATAATAAAATAATTGTATTGTTGGAAGGTGTTTTCGTATTTTCAAATCGTGATGGACTCGTTTCAGAAAATATCAATGCAAATTAAGCGATATTGATAATGCCATTAATTTCTTTATACTCGCATGTTAATTTATAATAAACTGCTTTTACTAAGCCGTCTAAACGTCCCTAAACTGTCAAATATCTTACATTTAATAGAAGATAGAAACAAAGATACTTCTTAAAGTCTCAACAAGACAAATCGTCTTCTCGTTTTAGAACTGTATAAATCAAAACCTACTAATTTTACAGAGTGTTTTAAAGGTTTTACGTGTAATATTTTTAATAATAATCATATTTTCAACATATTATTAGATTAAAACCAATATTTTTAGCTTTCCCACTTTATTTTTATTTGACCAGCGACCGGGTTTCGTCGTTACAGACATCATCAGACTGGTGGGAGGCTATACAAATTGTTATGTTATATATAAAAGAAGGCAGGAGTTGATGACCATGATTTGATATAATTTTATTGAGAAATTAATTTAATCTGAGTGAATTTAAGCATTGTATGATATTAAAAATATTCTTTTTAATTTTTTTTTTAAATTCCATCTCGAAGTGTCAGTGGATAATATAAATCTAATATTTTCAACATTTTTTTTGCTGGTTACACTATCTCTCTTTCAAAGTAAGATAGCATCATATATTAATTTTGTTATGTAGTGGCCAAAACGTGGGTCAGAAAAATTAACGTTTTGAGTTAAAATTTTTATTTTATTTGATATGTTGCTCAATTTTTACGTTTTAATTTGAACATGAGTATTTGATTCGTTGAATACGATTAAATTCAAGGAAAAAATATTTTTTTCACATTAAAACAATAATATTTTATAAAATATTTCTTTCTTTCAGTACAATTATGAAATTATTATACTAAATATGTACTAAAACTTGCAACAAATCGAGCGTTTGTTGAACTACGCTATTTTGTCAATATTTATGAGAAGTTAATGGTGATACCAGACGTTTCAACATATTATTTAGAATATTTTTGGAAATTGTATACTTTTACATAGTACAAAGAGGCGAAATGTCTTTGCTATACTGGTCGATGTCGCCAATTTATTATCACGCAAGAGTTCTAGGACTGGCTCCATTCCGCGTATACAAAGAAAACAACAAAACTGTATGGCGTTCTTCGAATCGTTCCCTTCTCTACACTTTGCTCGTGGCATTTTACATGACGACATGTTTGATTCCAATTTTGACGTACTACAAAACTATTGTCTATGGCGGACTGGACAACAAATTGGCTTTGTATTCTAATTTATTTAGACGAATGTCCGGCATATTCGCGTGTTATTGGTGGATTTATATGGTGATCAGAAGCCGACATAGGTTTTGCGTATTGTTGAATGATCTAAATGAATTCGACAGCCTTCTCATCTTGCACGGAGCTGTTTTGTATCATAAAGAAACGCGCAGGGAAAACGTCATAATTATTTGTGTAACTTTGGTTTTGATGTCCCTGTCGAGTGCCTTGGATTTTGTTATATATGTAATAATTTTATCCGACAATTCCGTTGCATATTGGATTGCTGCAATATCATATTTTTATATACGATTTACCACATCTCTGACGTTCGTGTGCTTTGTACACTTGCTTTATGTAAGGTGAGTACTACTAATGCGCAAAGGCAAATAGCCGCAAGTTAAAAACGGTAGTTATGAGAAAAACTAGTTTAAATTTAACTTAAAAATATGCTTTTAGCTATCACATATATGAAATTAATACAATTTTGCGGCTGTTTGGATAATAAATATCTCATATGGTTTATTGTCTATGATTTGTAGAGCTGTAATAAAAGTAGTGTGGATTATTTGTTTACCACTACTCTACCATTTGTGTTATACAAATATGAGGGGAGGAGGGTGGGAGGGTGGACCATAGACATCAATAAATAGAGCCGCCAATAATTAAGCAATGATACCAACATTAAAATAACTCCATCGTTTCTGTGACGTCATTCATTGCTAACTTACGAAAATAACTTTTTTTCGAAGGCGAATTTTCTAAAATAAAATGATGAATCTTCAAACCCTTATCCGCACCCCAATGGTGCATAGGGCACTGCATATAAACGCAGTGTTATCTCGATCCTTAACACATGAAGGAAAGGTGATCAGCCCTCCGCTTCAGGTACAGTCCAGGGTGGTATTGAATAAATATTAGAGTGAAAAAATCACTTTTATTTATTTGACCTCCCTGGGAATCGAACCCGGGACCTCCAGAATGATAGCTGAGCGTGCTGACCATTACACTATGGAGGCGGACAAAGTGATGAATGAAAATATTTATTATATCGGCTGTTATAAACACTTCACGAGTCTAATACAATCCTTTATAGGTTGAGTATGTTAAATTAGATATTCCTCCCGTCTGACAAAGATGCATTCCGTGTTGTGTAAATCGTAGTCGTACAGGAGAAAGTGACCAACTACCAAAACGTAAAATGCTCAGGAGGGCCATTTAAGTCACTTTTGCCTGACAAGAAATTAAACACCAATGCAGTTAGTCATTTTTAAAGAATCAATATATTATACTTCCAAGTTTAAAATCCTTTGGGATTTTTTCAGGGCAATATTAAGCTAGTAAGATATCAAATATATTGTCCGCCTCCGTAGTGTAATGGTCAGCACGCTCGGCTACCGTTCTTGAGGTCCCGGGTTCGATTCCCAAGGGGGGTAAAATAAATATAAGTGATTTTTTCACTGTTATATTTATTCAATATCACCATGGACTGGTACCTGAAGCGGAGGGCTGATCACCTTTCCTTCATGTGTAAACGATCAAGATAACACTGGGTTAATATGACACAGTGCCCTATGCACCATTGGGGTGCGGATAAGGGTTTTATTATTATTATTAAGATATCAAATAGTCAATGATCACTTTTTTGTAAAACAATGCACTCGATCACTTTCTCCAGTATGACTACTATATAGACTTTGCTATATTTTCAGGTTTTTATCGCTCAATAAGACCATAGAGAGTATGTCCAAGGTCCAGGATATGAGATATGAAGAAATTTCAAACATTCCTACAAGTTATGTTGGAGCCACTTCGCCTACAAGCGCAGTGACTGCGACCAAGAGAGACTGCATCACCATCAGGGAAATGTGCAAGCTACACGATCGGCTCTGCCAATGGGGAGAGGCGCTAAACTCCATTTACAGCATCCAGATATTGTTTGCGACCGGAATTTCCGCGACAGTGACCGTCGTGTATTTATATGTCATGTATTTATCCATTAAAAAAGATGCTTACTACATACATTACTCGAAAGCTGTCACTGCCGCGATATGGGGAATGTGGTTTTTCTCCATCATTGTCATGATGACGAAAATTTGCTCCAAGACCGCGCAAGAGGTAAGGTATTCTTAACACCCTCCTTGTCATTTTTTAAATATTTTTATTTTATATATATATAGATATATATGCATATATATATATGTATGTAATAAAATATCTAATTACCTACCTATACATTTTATTAAGTACTTACAAATAGTACCTACATAAAACAGTTCTACCACCAGATGTCGCATGCGTCGCACTGAATAAAACAAAAGACATCAGCTAGAAAAATATTATATTCTAAACTGTCAGAATCAGATAGATAAATAGAAAAATATTATAAAGATAAATTAAGAATAAACTTTAATTATAAACTTTAATTACAAAGCAATACATTGTTTATTTTATTATTATACACCCACTTTACATATTATTTACACCCAATTTACAAAGAAAAATATTACCACGTTATACAGTATATATATAAATATTTTTTTCATAAATAGCATACATTTATAACAAACATCCTTCAAAACTAAACATTCATCTGGTGGACTACGCAATTAAAAACGTGAAACTTAAGTATTATTTTTGACATCTCATCAAAGATGAAGAAGAAAATGGGAGTCTGATCATTTACGGGGCTGACACGACCGTCGTAGGCTGGTTTAAGTGATCACTTTACGCATGTGTAACATTCACCAATTCTACCCATTATTGACAACCACACTACTCAAATTCTTGGAAGTTCTATATATATGAAGCAATTTTGAAACATTGTTCTTGAATCACTAGAACTTCACTAGAGACATCTATTGGTGAGATGAAAAGAAGCTTTTTACTGAGCAGAAACTCTTTTATTAGTATATGAGGTCCGAATCCTGCATTATAATCACACACATGAGTGTAAGTAAGTGTAACATTATTATTATTTTTATATAACACTTTATTTTATTTTATTATAGGCAAGTAGAACTGGAATTCTCATCCATGGGATATATATTTCTAAAATCGACCTCTTGACCAAGTGCAGTGTAAGTTTTCAAAAAATTACTGAAATATTTCATATGCTTCGTATTTAGATAACTGTTTTTATTGTTTGTTTGTGACAAAAATCTAAAGACGTTTTTTTTTAAATATATTTTTAGGTTGAGATGTTTTCCCTGCAGCTACTTCACCACAAGCTGGAATTTACGGCTGGAGGATTGTTCACGATGGACCTGGGAACACTATACACGATTATGACTGCAATTATTACCTATTTAGTCATATTCATCCAGTTTGACTTGGCTGAAAGAAATAAACATTAGTGCTTAGTCTATGAAGAGACGCCATTTTGGATTTTCTGTCATTTATCTATGGAATAAAAGTTCTCAATTCGATTCTCCCAGTTTTTCAAGGAATTTCGTTCGTTTTATTTTTAAATTACCTAACCAGCCTTAAGAATAGTGTGCTTACATTATAATTTTCTTATATTTTATGTGTACTCGTATACTTATATGTATATTTATGTTATAAACTGACATTGTAACCTCCTATGTACATTCCCCGCCCTAACAAAATAGCTAATATATTGATTAAATGTCACTCAAATGCTTGAATTTCTTTAAAAGCATTAAAAATTCAATACGAGACTTTCAATTTTCCAATTCCTATGAGTTTAATCCTCTTTGCGACATTTTTTTAACCTTTCTCTTCCGGTGCTAAAATAAAACGCACGTCCCGGTGTTGGGTAATCACTACACAATAAAAAAATTGCGATTTCAAATCGGAAAAATAGAACAGTCGTAGCTAATCCTCTTAATTAATTATAAATAAATTCAAAAATTATAATAATTCGGATTTTTTTGCTGAAAACATTAAAAAACTATCTGGCAACGCTGACGGAACAAGCATAGGTCCACCCTTGTCAGAAGCCCAAAACCTACTGCCGCTAAGCCAGAGAACATTGAGCTTTGAGCTTCTCACCCTTGCACAGTGCAAGTATGCGAGAGTGAGATGCGAATATAGTGTCGTGGTTCCCGCACACTCTTCACGCGCTGTTTATACGCGAATTTGTTTCCGATATTCATAAAATACCTGCGATGTACCCGATAAATTCTGATTATTATTAATATTATTTTTTTAAGTCAATACGCAAATATGTTATGGAGGAAAACTTAAAATCTTAACCGTGTATTTATATTTATAGAGATATTATGGTTATTAGAAGCAATGTGTACAAGGTACACAACACCGGGAAGGGAGGGTTAAAACGTGGTTCGTTCGAAATGTTACATAGTGCATTGCTTAGCATTTAACTGCTTTAGTGACCGTAAAAACACCAAATCGATTGCGGAAAAATATTAGGGACAATCACACGTTTGGTTTTGACAAGTCCGAGAGCTTTGGTAGCCGTCGAAATATCAAAATTCATCAATTCTTTTCATATTAAAATATTATTTTAAGCCTTTGTACTTTTAATAATAAAAAAATACTTTTTAGAAATGTCTCTGACATTTAGGTCACTGTCTCCCATGTACTATCCGGCAAGAATTCTCGGACTAGCTCCATTTTCCATATTTAACAAAAACAATCAAATCGCATGGCACACTTCAAAACGCTCGCTTTTCTATACCATTTTCGCGACATTTTGTTTATCTCTTGGCTTGATCCCGATAGCGCTTCGCTATACGAGCGATAGTTATATAAAAAAACATAATAAAATAGATTTATATTCTCAAATATCGCGTCGGATGTTCTCCATACTTATATGCTACATGTGGATATTCAAACTGCTTTTAAATCGTGAGAAATTTTGCAAACTTTTGAACGAATTGTGTGAATTTGACGCCTGTCTTAGGTCTCACGGAGTCTTTGTCGATCACAGAAAAACATACAGGAAGAATTCGATGACGATGTTTGTGATTTGTGCTCTTATGTCGTTTTTAAACGGTTTCGATTTTTATTTTTACGTCATAATATACAAGAACAATTCCGTCGCATATTGGTTTGGGGTCGTTTTTTTCTTCTTAGTTCTGTATTGCACTACACTGCTGTTTGTGGGTTTGATCGAGTTGCTTCATTTGAGGTGAGTAGAGTGGAACCTCTTATAACGAGTAATTCGCATAAGGAGCAAAAACAAATGTGAAAAAGTTGCTCCCTTAACGAGGGATATATATATATCTAGTATTTTTTTCTTCATTTTTGTATTTTTAGGAAAACCAACAGCTTCAAATACATAACAAGTAACACAAAGCCAATTATAGGTCTGCACAAATAGATTCATGATATATAAAGACATTCACTCGCAAACAAATACACTCATACACACATACGCTCGCTCACATGGACACACTGCATACATATCGCTCACTCCTTTCAACAACGTCATTGAAGAAGAAGAAGAAAAACTAATCATTCTCAAATTCTATTGTGAAATCGATACATGATGATAATCGATCACATTCAAACATGCTAAATGCATCATACATATCGCTCACTCCTTTCAACAACGTCATATATAAAAAAAAACGACAATTTTCAGTTGTGCATGTTTTCAGAATGCCCTGAAATGTACTATATCCCAGCAAAAGCGGCATATTTTTAACCTTATATTTACCTGCTACAGGGCAGACTGTGTTGTTTTCGCATTTTGAAGAAAAAAAAATAATAAAACCCTTATCCGCACCCCAATGGTGCATAGGGCACTGTGTTATATAAACGCAGTGTTATCTTGATCGTTTACACATGAAGGAAAGGTGATCAGCCCCCGCTTCAGGTACCAATCCATGGTAATATTGAATAAATATTACAGTGAAAGAACCCGGGACCTCCAGAACGGTAGCCGAGCGTGCTGACCATTACACTACGGAGGCGGCTTTGAAGAAAAGGTATTGTTTAATTATTTTTTTTTAAATAAACTGTATATTTTTCAAATGGAGAAAAAACCTTCAGGTTTTACCTAAAAAACTGTTGCACAGTAAAAAGTTCAATAAGTGGCTTGATATTTATTTTTAATACAATGTATTATATTTTTAAACTTTAAAAACGTTCTCCGGAAAAATCTAGTTCTTTGATTTATGACCTTCTTAAAAGTAGTGAACGATATGTCAAAAAAAATATAAAAAATATGAAAGTCTTGGTATTTACACAGGTCTTAACTGTCATAGGCTGGATCAAGTAATTACTTTATACACGTGAAACATTCACAAACATTCAAATACGAAAACGTTATTTGAGAAAAAAACAAATAGTAAAATGTTATTGTTATGTATTGTTTAATTATTTTTTTTAAATATACTAAATATAATTCAAATGGAGAAAAAACATTCAGGTTTTACCTAAAAATATCTGTTGCACAGTAAAAAGTTCAATAAGTAGCTTGATATTTATTTTTAATACATTTTATTATATTCTTAAACTTCAAAAACGGTCTCCTGAAAAATCAAGTTTTTTGACATATGACGTTGGAGTGAGCGATATGTTCCCTAGTATTATTTTTTTAATGTATAACATGAAACAAAACAAAAAAGTCCCTCTCCAAGCACAAGAGCTCAGTCTCTTATTTGGAGAGGCTCAGCGCAACTAAAATTTTAAGATTATTTTAAGTAGAAATGCGTAGAAATTGTAATAAATTCAATATATTTTTTTAAATATATTAAATATAATTACACGTCGTCATCTCGACGTTTTCACTCCATTATAATTATATATTTTTTATCAGACACTTTAATTAGGAAAACTGATATACGCAGCACTTAACCTTAGATTACTAAACTATCCTAACGCTGAATTTGTTTCAAACCATTCGTCAAAAATACGACATACAAATAAAACGGGAATAAATAAAATGATCAAAAAATTTTTTTTTCCTGTAGTAACTGAAACATTCTTTTAGTCCGCCATCGTAGTGTAATAGTCAGCAAGCTTGACTACCGTTCTGAAGGTCCCGGGTTCAATTTCCAGAGGGGGATCAAATAAATACAAATGATTTTTTCACTGTAATATTTATTCAAAATTACTCTGGTCTGGTGCCTAAAGCGGGGTGCTGATCACCTTTCCTTCGTGTGTTGACGATTGAGATAACGCTGCGTTTATATGACGCAGTGCCCTATGCACCATTGGGATGCGGATAAGGGTTTGAATAAGAAGAAGAAGAAACAATATTTCTCAAATTCCATTGTGAAATCGATGCATTCCACATTATTTTCAAATATGCTAAATGTATCAGTACATATCGCTCACTCCTTTCAACAACGTCATATATAAAAAAAAAACTTGATATTTCAGGAGAATATTTTTAATGTTTCAAAATATAATACAATGTTTTAAAAATAGATATCAAGCCACTTATTGAACTTTTTACTGTGGAATAGATCTTTTAAGGTAAAACCTGAAGGTTTTTTCTCCATTTGAAAAATATATAGAATATTAAAAAAAATAATAAAACAATACCTTTTATTCAAAATGCAATAACAACACTTTATGCCCTGTAGCGAGTAAATATTAAGTTAAAAATATGCCGATTTTGCTGGGATTTAGTACATTTTCTGGGCATTCCGAAAACACGCACAACTGAAAATTGACGATTTTTGATTTATGACATTCTTTAAAGGAGTGAGCGATATGTCGAATTGATTTTATGTAAGAAATAGTGGTTACCAAACATTTTTTTTTATTAATAATGGATGGGAATTACCACTTAATAATTAACGAGAAGATTTTTTACACTCTTGTTTGTATAATTAAAATGAAACTTTGAGTGATGAGGAATTTTTACGATAGTTTAGTATTCTAGGGTTAACTGTAAGCAATTAGTTTAGTTGGCAAACGGCTACAGTTCGTTAGATAATTGAACATTAAAACCAGTATGAAATGTTAATTTGGTAATCCAATATATATCTGACATAAAACTTTATATTATTGTAAAGAAAACTAGTCCAAATTATTCGTGTTTTAATATATTAAAAAAATTATTTACATTTTCCATCAAAATTATGGCCGAACGATAGAATTTGATGTAAAAGTTTGTAATGTGACTTGATTTCAACAACAACATTTCTTGATACCATATAAAAAATACTTCTAACCGCACCCGATGGTGCATAGGGCACTGCATCGTATTGACGCAGTGTTATCTCGATAGTTACTTACATGAAGCCAAGGTGATCACTCCCGCGCCTCAGGGACCAGTCCAGGGTGATTTGTAATAAATATTAGACTTTAAAATCAGTAATATTTATTTTCACCACCCTTGGGAATCGAGCCTGCACGGTAGCTAAGCACGCTAACCATTACACCACGGAGGCAGACAAAAATACACCAGAGACAAAAGCAATTTCTTCGTAATTTGTGATTTGTTTATGGATCTAGAAATGTCTATATTTTGGTCTTTGTCTCCAATTTACTACCCAGCACGAATTTTGGGATTGGCTCCCTTTTCTGTAGTCAATATAAATAATCGAATCGTTTGGCACTCGTCGAAACGATCACTTCTATTCACCATATTTGCGACAATTGTGTTGACTGCTTGCCTTATTCCGATTACACTGCATTACAAGAAGCTGATTTATTTGGGAAAAGAGAATAAAATCGCTTTGTATTCTCACATATTTCGAAGGACAGGGATAATAATCATTAGTTTTCTGTGGATATTTCAACTGATCAAAAACCGACACAGATTCTGCGAATTATTGAACGATTTGGCTGATTTTGACGCTTGTCTACACTCTCAAGGGGTTATTATATCCCATAAAGAAATACGCGGAAGGAATGTGATAAAAGTGGTCCTTTTAAGTGTTTTCCTTTGTGTTACTCTTCTCCTTGATTTCATTTTCTATGTTGTAATAATTCATGAAAATACTGTTCTATACTGGTGTGCCATTACTTGTTTTTTTATCAATCTATATATTTCAAATTTGCTGTTTGTGAATTTAGTTCAGTTCCTATACATAAGGTGAGCGTTTATTTATATGTTCTATATATCGCTCACTCCTTTCAACAACGTCATGTATAAAAATCGACAATTTTCGGTTGTGCATGTTTTCGGAATGCCCAGAAAATGCACTATATCCCAGCAAAAGCGGCATATTTTTAACTTAATATTTACCCGCTACAGGGCAGAAACTGTTGTTTTTGCATTTTGAAGAAAATGTACTGTTTAATTATTTTTTGAACTATATGAAATATTTTTCAAATGGAGAAAAAACCTTCAAGTTTTACCTTAAAATATCTGTTATTCAGTAAAAAGTTCAATAAGTGGCTGGGTATTTATTTTTGATATACCTATTTTATTATATTTTTACTTTTTGAAAAAGTTTTTTGATATATGACGTTGTTGAAAGGAGTGAGAGATATATGATCCAATTTCGAAACATTGTTCTTGAATCACTAGAACTTCACTAGAGACATCTATTGGTGAGATAAAAATAAGCTTTTTATTGAGCAGAAACTCTTTTATTAGTATATGAGGTCCGAATCTTGGATTATTATCATATACATACATTAGAAACGTTAGAAGTTTTCAACTATGCAAATACCCTCTTTTGCACTTTCTGTTACCAATTTCAATCCCTCATTTAAAAAATGGACATACCCACACCAAATGAGGGACATCCTGTGATAACGTGTCACCACATTCACAAGCAAAATCTTATCTTATTCCAAAACAGAAATAAATGGTTAAAATCAATAATTATTTGCATAAATTTGAAGATTATAACGCGTCGTTTAATTTGTGAATATTTTCAGGTTTTTAATGCTGAATAAATGCATGGAGAATTTGCGCGATGGCCGAAATATGAAGTACGAAGAAATTTCAAACCTTCCTACAGCCAATAATGGCGTTAATTTACCTGCAATGGGAGTGAGTGCAGCCAAAAGAGATTGCCACACTATGAGAGAAATGTTCAAACTACACGATCGGCTATGCCAATGGGGAGAGGCGCTCAATTCAATTTATAGCCTTCACATATTGTTAGCTACAGGGATATCTGCTACGGTGTCTGTCGTATATTTATACGTTTTATATCTAGCCTTTAAAAAGGATGCTTACTACCTACAGCCAGGAAAGACGTTCTTCTCTGCAGTTTGGGGATCTTGGTATTTCTCTATGATCATAATGATGACGAAAATTTGCTCGAAAACTGTGCAAGAGGTAAGTTTTTATCCAAATTCATAAACCCTGCTAAAAGTTTGACCTTTGTTATTAAGCTAGGACTTTGTCCTAATATTTTCAGAGCCTGCTCCTGGGAGGTGGAACACCAGCTGTCAAAACCATCTGTGATGAGATGTCCGAATCGCTCACTCCTTCAAGAACGTCATAAATCAAAAATCGTCAAATTTCAGTTGTTCATGTTTTCGGAATGTCCAGATAATATACTATATCTCAGCAAATGAGGCATATTTTTAACTTAATATTTACCCGCTACAGGGCAGAAAGCGTTGTTTTTGCATTTTGAAGAAAAGGTATAGTTTAATTTTTTAAGTATGCTAAATATTTTTCAATTCTGGTTTTACCTAAAAAGATCTGTTGCACAGTTTAAAGTTCAATATTTATGATATTTATTTGATATTTATTTTAATACATTGTATTATTTTTTACACTTTAAAAACGTTATCCTGAAAAATCAAGATTTTTGATTTACGACGTTCTTGAAAGGAGTGAGCGAAATGTAAAAATAATTAAAGTTACTTCTGGCACGTAGAATTTTGTGGATGAGTATCATCGTTGAACAACAAACTAGACAAAAATATCGAAATCCTTTAGTACACAACCATGATACACGATTTACACACAACGAAGGTTTGATAGTCCCAAGAATTAACAATAAATATGGGAGTCCAACACTGCAATATATCGTTACAAACATATTTAATTTGTTACCGACAGAGGTTAGAGGTCAACATAAAATATGGAACAAAGGCAAAATAAAAGAATGGGTAAATTGTCAAGAGTGAATTGTATGAAAATTGTTAAATAGTTTGTATTCTTAATTTTTTCTCTCTTTTTTGTGTGTATGTTATGTTAAAATGGATAAAAACAATAAAATGTATGTAAAAAGAAGTCCACCGACAAGACACACAAGGTGGCTTGGTGGGTCTCTGAAAAAATATTTTAAATTAGCTTAAAATTGTTCTTTAAATAAATGTATACAATATATGTAAATAAAAAAAAATTATTTCTATTTTTATAGGTAATTTAATGAACAGTTTTAATCATAACCGCTAATTATTCGCAAATTCCGATTATGCGTGATCGATTATAAACCGATCGATTGTTGAATATGTTAACTATCATTGGGTGGAATATTTTTACTTTTAAATATTAGAAAGTTTTCTATATTTGGTAAGTGGCTTATAAGAGAGAGAATCTATTTATTTAAAGAATATATATATTAACAAATTTATAAACCTATTAATTAAATTCCATTATATATTTATGGTTGTTTTTTTTATAAATGTATACAATTTATGTAATTAAATTAAATAAAAATAAATAAAAAAATGCCTGAGTGGAGAAACCTAGATTGTGAACAAGTATTTGCATACACTTGAAATGTTGTGAATAAAATGCATTCTTTTGTTGCAGTCTAGAAGAACTGGAGTAATAGTCCACGAGATAAATATTTCTGATGATTACAATTTGGGAAAATGCAATGTAAGTATTTATTTATTTTTTAACAGTTCGCTCACTCCTTTCAAGAACGTCATAAATCAAAAATCGTCAATTTCCAGTTGTGTATGTTTTCGAAATGCCCAGAAAATGTAGGTACTATATCCCAACAAAAGCGACATATTTTTAACTTAATATTTACCCGCTACAGGGCAGAAAGTGTTGTTTTTGTATTTTGAAGAAAAGGTATTGTTTAATTGTTTTTTTAAATTTACTAAATATTTTCCAAATAGAGAAAAAAACCTTCAAATTTTACCTAAAAATATATGTTGCACAGTAAAAAGTTCAATAAGTGGCTTGATATTTATTTTTAACATATTGCATTTTTAAACTTTAAAAACGTTCTCCTGAAAAATCAAGTGATTTTTTACGTTCTTGAAAGGAGTGAGCGACTTGTAGAAGGGTTGTCCAAATAATGACATC
This sequence comes from Brachycentrus maculatus, assembly GCF_059751285.1. Taxonomy (NCBI): domain Eukaryota; kingdom Metazoa; phylum Arthropoda; class Insecta; order Trichoptera; family Brachycentridae; genus Brachycentrus; species Brachycentrus maculatus. Next base: position 292,874 of record NW_028280855.1, read on the forward strand.
ATTCTTGGGTCAATATTGCGATGAAACGTTATTCAGTCATGAGTAGGTATAATAGAATATGGAGGTCTGGGCATTTACGGGGCTTACGACCGTCATAGTTTGGTTAAAGTGATCACTTTACACACGTGTAACATTCACCAATTCTACCCATGATTAACAACCACACTACTGAAATTATTGGAAGTTCTACATATATGATCCAATTTCGAAACATTGTGCTTGAATCACCTGAATTCCATTAAAGACATCTATTGGTGAGATGAAAGAAGCTTTTTAGTGAGTAGGAACTCTTTCATTTGTAAGTGAGGTCCGATTCCTGGATTATAATCACATACTCGTACATGAGAAACGCCAGAAAATATACTTTTCATTTTATTATTATAGCTAATAATTTGACCCCTTCATTTATTTACAATATTTCGTTATGTTTTTTTAAGTATGTTTCAACAAAATGTTTTAAATGTTTCGAATTTGAACCTCCAAAAATTTGAGTAGTGTGGTTGTCGACCATGGGTGGAATTGGTGAATGATACATGTGTGTAAAGTAATGTAACCAGCCTATAACAGCCCCGTAAATACCCAGATTTCAATATTCTTCTTCATCTTTGCTGAGATGTCAAAAAATAATATTGATTTTTATTTATTTATTGAACGGCTAATGCCTTTAACATAATCCATATATACAGTATCTAATATAAAAATACACTAATAGAGAAACAAAAAGTCTTAAACATAAAATAATAATAAAATAACAAATAGTAAGCACTTGTAATTACCAGTAATTACACGCCTCCTTCACACACTATCAGCGAACAGCGAGAGAGAGTGAAACACAACGTTTAAACTGATCCATTACAACACGGAGAAGAAATGCTGAGAAAGCACAGACTTCAAGGTGGATAACAATATATTAAATAAATCTATACTTTCAAAAACATTGGCTAACATGTGAAGCCGCGGAATTGGAGAGAACATGGCATAATTTGCGTTATGTAAAAGTACTGCGAATATAGATTTTTGCCTAGTACCTCTTTGACGCACGCTAAGCTTGATTTGATTTAGGAGATCAAGGCTGTCCAAAAAATTGTTAATAATTGTATATATGTAAACCCTTATCCGCACCCCGATGGTGCATAGGGCACTGTGTCATATTAACGCAGTGTTATCTTGATCGTTTACACATGAAGGAAAGGTGATCAGCCCTCCGCTTCAGGTACCAGTCCATGGTAATATTGAATAAATATTACAGTGAAAAAATCATATGTATTTATTTTACCCCCCTTGGGAATCGAACCCGGGACCTCCAGAACGGTAGCCGAGCGTGCTGACCATTACACTACGGAGGCGGACAATAATTGTATATAACAGGACCAAATCAGTAATTATCCTTCTATCACTAAGATTTGTTAATTTTGGCAGCTTCATTATGTTTATTTACGTTTTTAGGTGGAGATGTTTTCCTTGCAATTGCTCCACCACGAGTTGGATTTCAAGGCAGGAGGATTACTGACCATGGACCTGAGAGGACTGTACGCGATCATAGCCGCAGTCACAACCTACTTAGTCATATTCATCCAGTTTGACTTGGCTGGAAGAAGCCAACAATAATTAAGGAGGTCCTAAATAAAAAGATTTTCAATTTTTTTTAGTTTTTTTTTAACCCTTATCCGCACCCCAATGGTGCATAGGGCACTGCATCATATAAACGCAGTGTTATCTTGATCGTTAACACACGAAGGAAAGGTGATCAGCCCTCCGCTTCAGGTACCAGTCCGGGGTAATATTGAATAAATATTACAGTGATAAAATCACTTATGTTTATTAGACCCTTTTCTGGGAATCGAACCCGGGACCTCCAGAACGGTAGCCGAGTGCGCTGACCATCACGCTAAGGAGGCGGACATTAGGCAATTAGGCGATAAAAAGATATACATCCAATATTGAACAAATCCTTTAAATGCAAATCTGTTCTGTTTACTGTATTCTATCGAAATTTTAATTAATGTTGCGACAAAACGCGATCAATCCTGTGTTAAACTAATATGAAATCATTAAATCGCACCAAAACGTCAAAATTTTACAAACTGGAATTCGTGATTACTTTAAAAAAAAAAAAAAAAAACTAACTAACCATCACGCCGCTTCTCCGCAGGGGTAGGCAGAGAGAATCGAACGCAACACCACTCTGTCTTTGCAAACATTCTTTGCCTCTTCTACATTCATGCATACCCTCTCCTCATACATACCCGACGATTATTACGAGTCCTGACCCGGCCGCTTTCAAGTATTTGACATACCTGATTGTGCCAAGTTTTCCTCGGTCGTCCTCTGCTTCTTTTTCCAACTACATTCGCTCCATAAATTTGTTTAACCGTTCTTTCCTCACTCATTCGTTCTACATGTCCAAACCATCTCAACACACCTTTCTTAATTTTATCGATAATGCTTATCTCAGCTTTGCATTCCTTCCTTATTTCACTATTCGTACATCTATCATACATCGTTTTATCGCACATTCTTCTGAGAGATCGCATTTCGACTACATTCAGTCTACTTTCATCCTTCTTTTGCCAACTCCATGTTTCCCTTCCATACATTAGAGTTGGAACCAGGACTCCGTTGTGCACTGCCAGTTTAAACCAATATGACCTAATTAAATCGCACCAAACGTAACAATTTTACAAGCTAGAATTCCTGATTACTTTAAATCATTTATAATGGAAATGTAACGTTTTAGTGAGGACTTACAAAATGGATCATTCTCATGTATTATTATTGGCTAATAAATTCATTTAAAAAATCACAAGACTATCGGTAGCATTGTTATTGAAATCTGTAGAGAACTAAGGGAGATATGAAGGTTTAAACATAATATATTTTAATAATACGAAAAACGGACACCGCTATACGTCATCGGGTGTGTTATGCGGCATATCCCAAAATATCTCTGCTTTATAGAGCTATTATAGAAGTGTGGATTGTTTGTTTACCACTACACTACCATTTTATGTTATAATATGAATAGAGTCGCCGATAATTTAGCAATGTCACCAATATTATAATAAGTCCATCGTTTCTGTGACGTCATTCATTACCAACTTACGAAAACAGCGTGCTTACGATTCCTTAAGGATTCCAATCCTTAGATTGAGTTGGTATAATGATGAATTGCTCTATTGTTAATTGGATTGGTGTTGCTATGAGTCGTTTTTAACAAGATTTAAAGCATCGTTTTTGAAATTTCATATTTTGGGAGAATATCAAATATCGAAATATCTTTATTTAGTATTTCAATAGTATTTTTTCAGTTCATTCATTAATTTTCCATAAAATTTCATAGATTTCTTTATATCATGCGAACCTAGCGGATTTTCTATGAACTTGCCAATTCGGTATTACCCACAAAAGCTTAAGAAGCTTTGCGAGATGTCAACAGATGTCACTACTAGACATAATATTTTCAAAATAAATGACAACCCGGTTTGCGCGTGTAATTATTTTTTGACATCTCAACGAGAAAAATATAGTAATAATAAGTCTGGGCATTTACAGGGCTTACAACCGTCATGGGCTGGTTTATGTGATCACTTTACACACTGTTACATTCACAAATTCTACCCACAAATTTAACCATTAAAAATCTCGGAACTTCGAGAAATATTGAATAAACTAGAACACACAGTTTTGGCATTAAATACACTACACGAGAGATATCCATGGCGGGATGAGGCAAGCATTTTTATTAAGCAGAAACTCTTTTATTTGTACTTGAGGTCCGAATCCTGGATTATATTCACATACTTGAGAAAATATCATTTTCATTGTTTTTATTTTAGCTTATAATTTGACCAGTTAATTTATTTGCAAAGTTTTGAGTGTGTCCAGATACTTACAAATCTGTATTATCTCCAATTAGGAGTTCATTTTTACATTATTTTTTTGACATCTCAACATCTTCATCTATATTTCAACAGATGGCGGCTCGAACTCGATGGTGAATATTGAAATTATACAACGTATAGAGATTAAACTAACCAGCCGAGGACAGTTCGTAAGCCCAATAAATTCTCAGGGTTCAAAAATTTATTCTCTACCGATCTTCGTCTCTGTTGAGATGTGTTATTAAGTCATGTTTATATTTTGACAGGGTTGTCCATCGCCCCATTTGAGATCGTTTTTGCGCAAACTCGCGGATCATGAATGATCCCTGGAGTTCATAGAACGCAAGCTTAGAAATATTATCTTGCCTTTTATCAGAAAAATATATTTATTCCTTTCTTTCCAATACAATTTAGCTCAGTTAAAAAGAGACAGAGCTATCTGCGATGTATTTAGGCTCATAGAGGTCTTGAGAAATAAAAAGATGGATAATATATTGTAGGGCGATCGAGAGAGAGATGCATATATAAAATATATAAAAATAAAAAAGGGACAGAATGTCTTATGCGAACTAGACACGGCATTTTCATTTGACTCTTAGTTCTGTCAATTAATCGTATGGGGTAAAAACATCTGAGAAAAGTTCTATTTGCGTATTATTAGTGTAAATAAAACACCCATAAAGTATATTTACTAATTTTCATAGGAATTTGTTGTTATTTTTGCGTGAAATTACTCTCTTTTTTCTTCCTAAATAGATTTCATATTTTGGTTTCAAAAAGGAACTTTTCAGTTACGTTTGGCACCATTTCACTCAATCAATTCTTTCTACTTATCCTTATCCGCACGCAATGGTGAATAGGGCACTGCATAGTATTGACGCTGCGTTATCTTGATCTTTACTTACATGAAACAAGGTGATCACTCCTGCGCTTCAGGGACCAGTCCAAGATAATATTGGATAATAATAATGTGTAAAATCACTTATGTTTATTTTCATCACCCCCCTCCCTTGGAATCGAACCCGGGACCTCCAGCGCGGTAGCTTAATACGCTTACCATTTCACCACGGAGGCGGACATTAGAAAACTTACAAAGAGTATTTGCATTCTTAAATAAAAATAAATAATAAAAATAAATTAAAAACGTCAAATGTTCTTGAGAGTTTTTGCATTCTTAAATAAAAATAAATAATAAAAGTAAATGAAAAACGTCAAATGTTCGAGAGCGACCAATTTAAATATATCTGAGCTTCTCGGGGGGAGGGGGCTGGGAATCGAACCCGGGACCTCCAATACTGTAGCCAAGCGTGCTGACCGAGCGTGCACTATGGATGCGGACATGTATTATTAAAAAAATACAAACTAATTAGGTACCCCATTTTTCAGTGCTCGATGGCATAGATGAGGCAAGTGTATAAAGTTGACACAAACACATGTAAACTTAATTCGCAATTTACAAGCGCCGAGCTTATGACCCACATTGAAATGTAATCTATGGAAAGTGGACGGAACTGGATTTATTGAAAGCGAAATAAGATGCGACGGTTTCTTGTGATCGGTGTTTTGGTATTTTTATGTCAAAAACAAAACGTCGTGGGGTGAAATAAACTCGCGTGACAATAAAGACAGCCGAAAATAGCCCCGTACATGCTTAAATTTCGTGTCTGCGCCAAACAAAAATCTTTAAAGTGTGTGTGTTGTGTTCACAGAGGGATATATTTTGTTTTAAAAATGTGAGACGTTTGTACCATTTACAAGGTAAATACTGCCTTTTGTTTATTGAAATCCTCAAAGTATTCCTCCCTGATCAATTTTAACATCTTTTCAGGTAAAATTATCTTCGCAAATCGCTTCTGTCGTTTTGTTTTTTATCGCGCGTGAAACGTCAAAATGTGTGTTTGTCGATATTTTATAAATGTCAGGCCGTAGTATTTCGACAAAATTGGGAGTTAATTATTAGACACCCTGTTTAGTACTTACATAGAGAGAAAAGAAGGGTAGAATATTGCGTTATTATATCAAATTTTGGTTGTTCGACATCGCAGATCTTGGACTTGTCATTTGCACTATTCAGTATTTTGTATATCCGATCGTCGCCGCCTTTGTCGCTTTTAAAATGTAACTCCATTAGCGTTATGCATTTTTTCGTTCGTTCATTCTGCATGTCAACCATTTCAACATGGAGTAGATCAGAGACAAACAGTGCACTATTGTGCAAAGCCAAATAGATGCAAGTTAAAAACATTAGTTTTCAGATAAACTAGTTTAAAGTCAACTTAAAATGATGCTTTTTGCCAATACATGCCGCTCATTCCTTTCAACAACGTCATATATCAAGAATTGTCAATTTCCAGTTGTGCATGTTATCGGAATGCCCAGAATATGTACTATATCCCAGCAAAAGTGGCATATTTTAAACTTAATATTTACCCGCTGCAGGGTAGAAAGTGTTGTTTTTGCATTTTGAAGAAAAGGTATTGTTTAATTATTTTTTTAAATATATATAAAAATATAATATAAAACCCTTATCCGCACCCAAATGGTGCATAGGGCACTGTGTCTTATGAACGCAGTGTTATCATGATTTTTACACATTTATTTTACACATATCACGTTTTACACATGAAGGAAAGGTGATCAGCCCTCCGCTTCAGGTACCAGTCCATGGTAATATTTAATAAATATTACAGTGAAAAAATTACTTATATTTATTTTTACCCCCCTTGGGAATCGAACCCGGGACCACCAGAACGGTAGCCGAGCGTGCTGACCATTAATTACACTACGGAGGCGGACAAAATAAATATACTAAATATTTTTCAAATGGAGAAAAAACATTCAGGTTTTACCTCAAAAGATTTGTTGCACAAAAAAGTTCAATAAGTGGCTTGATATTTATTTTTAATACATTTTACAGGGCAGAAAGTGTTGTTTTTGCATTTTTAAGAAAAGGTATTGTTATTGGGGTGCGGATAAGGGTTTGAATGAAGGAACAGCGACTATGTCGTCGGACCATCTCTCTTGGGGTCTTCCGACACCTCTTTTGTTCTCCCAAGGTCTCCATCGTGCAACTCTTGGGGTCCATCTTGTGACCCCACAAGTCTGGCAATATGTCCTGCCCACTGCCATTTGAGTTATGCCACGCGATCCATGATATCCTCTTCTTTGGTACTTTTCCTTGTATCTTCATTATTTATTTTATCCCTCAGTCTTAAACTGACCATGGATCTTTCCATGGATCGCTGT